>NW_022987587.1:172355-472439 GCF_902827165.1 Trematomus bernacchii | reverse complement strand
TAATCTCTTTGTCAAACAAACGTTTATGATACTGACATGTTTAGTTCAGCAAGATATCTCCACATATTAACACCACTTTATGATTTTTGTAAGGAAAAAGCTAACTAACAGGCTATAAGGAACTACAGCACGGTCACATGACTTCATAGGCGCGTTCACACCAAGTACTTTTCCTCCCACAGTAGTTCCTGAGAACTTAGTTCATGAGAGTTCTTTTAGTTCTGACGAACTAAAGCAGATCGCGTTCACAACCAAAATGAGTTCCTTGGGGTGGATTAGGCAAATGAGCCGCTGACGTCACTTCTTCTTCTTCTGCTTAGCTTTTCCTGGCAGCCGCAAACAACTTCACGGCGAGTACAGTAGGTGGCGGTATGCACCTTAAAGTTGCAATCCGCCAAAAAACCGAGAGAAGAAGAAAAAAAAACTTCCGCTTCCGCTGTATGCTTCTGTTTACCTTCCGACCTCAGTCATGACACGCTATGGGAGTTGACTGAAGTTGTGGTTTTGGTGCCGACTTATTTAAGCCAATAACTCAGCACCACAAATACAGATCGCGGTTAAGAAGCCTTAACAAAAGGACTGGACGGCGACAAGCACACGCTATGGACATGTTTCGTCAGCTGAGGATGATGACCGTTATCACACCCAAAGAACAGCAATGGTACGTTCAGTAAATCACATTAATACTATCTAATGTAGGATTTATGGAGTTATGTCGGGCTAATTTGTGTCTTTGTATGTGTTCCAGATATGCGGTGCTTGAAGCGAAACGACTGCAACATGGACAATTCAAAATCCAGGTGGCAGCATGTTGCGTATTGCATAACCTGTGTGAGCGTCGTGGTGATGAGTACAGGGAGGAATGGACTGCCTTACCGGCGACCCAGCTTGATGACAACCATTCATATTTTTTTGTTTATTACAAATGAAAGTAAAATATACACAAGTGTCTTGATTAAATGATTGTAGAATAAGGATTTTGGACGTTTGCCCTGCAGCCATGAATTGCATTAAAAGCAGCAAGAAACTTTGAATTGATTTCATTTTATACACATTTATATCTGAGTAGGCAATATCAATATAATCCAATTACTGTAGTACATGTCATTCATTTATTTGTGATATAAAGTCTGCCTAGGTGGTGCATATTCTGGAAAAATCAATTGAGAAACAAAAAGAACAATCTCAAATTGTTTAAATGACTTCTGATTTGTCTGACCATAGGAAAGAGTTAGATAAGAAATAATACCACTAACATGTCTGTAGTATTGCACAGTAAATAGGCTCAGCAGTTAACACCTTTATTATATATCCTCCTATGTTCCCTTACTATATTAATTAAAATATTGAACTCACAACACTGTTAATTACAAACTTAACCATTTATCTTTCTATAAATAGTGTTTGTGTTGATGGACGCCATTTTGAAATACAATTGAATGATCTTTTTCAAAGACACATATATGGGGTGGGACACAATAAATAAAGCTTTCGCCAGTTTCATGGTGTCATGATGGTAATCAGAATAATCACTTACATGTGATGTATAGGATGCTACACAGGTCACCATAAAAGATAAAGTGTCAGGAGAAATAAGCAAGATACATTTTCTGTTTAATCGCAATGTAGGTTCTCTTTTATTTATCAGCAGCAGATCAATAAGTGTCAGTAGTATCAAAACAATATAATAACAGTGGCAATAAATATATATATATATATAATAACAATAACAATAGGTAGGCTCAGCAGCAGACACACCTTAGTGCAAAGTGAAGTGTCAGTATTAATAACAGTGGCATATATATAATCACAATAATACAAAATTAACTGTCCCAGGTGTAGGCAATTTGGGGTGAAGTGTCTTGCCCAGGGAACACAAACGACATCCTGACTGCAGTGGGGTTTGAACCTGTGCTCCCCTGATCCGAACACCAACGCACCAGACCACTGCACCACACGCCTCCCAACAAGTCATTGTACAGTTTATCAACGACGACAAGTTTTTCTTAATTTTTGTATTGAAGGCCTGTTGGATTTAATCAGCTCGCTTAGCACTGCCAGAAGCCCAGCCTGAAAGGTATTTTGTTGCTCCACCTGGACCATGAGCAGCTGGTCGTCCGATTCCTGGGCCTTGTGTGAATGCAGCAGCCGTTCGTCGTGCATCTCCTTGGCACGCAGGTCCTCATTCTCCTTGCTGACCATGGCACGGCAGTCCATCGCCATGATGGTGTCAAGGAAGCTGTCATCGCGTGCCCACTTTCCTAAGGTGAAATATGCAAGATACAAGATCAGTTTAATCGCAACAACGACACAACATTGTCCAAATACCAGAAGGGGAGCAGCCCATAACAGAGAGCCCCCCACGTCAGAGTCATCACTGTGGGCGATCTCCACCTCTGAGGCCCAATCCCAAACCACTCCCTCGACCCTACCCCTCCGTGACGGAGTGAACTCCGTCTGTAGCCACACTCGCAGCTCAACGAGGCTCCCTCCTGTCAGATGGAGGGAGTAAATACAGCGGCAAGCTTTGGGACAAACTCCCCTCTCTCCGGCAGAAACAGGAAATGCCGTAACTGTATGTAACAACGGTTTCAAATCAGCTTCTCTTAGACAAAAAATGTAAATTAATAACTCAAATAAAACTCCAAACATCTTTCATTGTGTTACTTTTCTTGGTAAAGCTCTTTTAGTTTTTAAACCTGATGTTTATAAGTTTCTTAGTTTTTGCAACAGTCTGTAATATACACAACTTTATAATAAAAAGCACACATTTACCTTTTTCTAGACTAAACACAGGTATGATCCTAAGTTAAAAAAATATGAGGTTATCATGAGGTTGTTAACATCGCAGTTTATCAGTGGATGTTTGCTGGAACTACTTTTTAACAGCGTGTTTCCTGACGGACACACACAGCGTGACTCCGGTCAGGTAGAGACCGGTCTCAAGTCAGCACCGATGCAGACCATGGATGTATAATAAGAACTGGATACAGCGTGGGAGGCGGGGCCTCATTCATTCCTATGAGAGTTGCTCATTCGCGCATGATGATAAAATGGCCCAACTTTTGAGAGAGCGAAACGTCACAGATTACCCGGCATGCCTGAGAAGTACCCGTATGTGCGCTCATAGCGCATGCGCAACTTTAACCATGCCCCCCAAAATGCTCGTTCACATCAAGCACGTCAATTTGCGTACACGTAACAACACCGCACGTTCATGACAGCATGGTAATGTTTGTTATGATAGATTTGATATTAACGAGGCGGCAGTTAGCAGCTAGCGGTTAGCTAGTAATTATGCTAATTTACACATCAATCGTTATGTACTTTTATATTACGCTGTAACAGGATCTAGTGATATCCAAGCAACAGAGCTTCATTTAGCATGAAAGAATTATTGCACTGTATATATATATATATATATATATATATATATATATATATATATATATATATATATATATACACAGTGCAATAAGCTTCTTAGTGCAATAAGAAGCTACAGGGACGTTAATCTACGTCGGTAATATTAACTTTATTTAATACAACATTTACGGTACAAGATTTAATCATACAGCCCATGTAGTATAATATTTTACAAATGATGAATTACAAGCAAACATGTGGCAATATATCCATTATTACAGCTCCGTGGCTGGCAGTAAGGCGATATGGGTCCGTTCTTATTGTGCATCCATGGGTAAAGATAAACTCATGTCGTGCTGAACACGTAACATGAACGTGCCGGGCGGCGCGGTCCCGTGGGTTAGATGCGCGTTCATAATGCAGAGGGAAATAACTCTCAGAATACGTTATTAGCACATTTTACAAACTTGAGGAACGAATGTTTTTAATAAGGGCTATACAAGTGTTCATACTGGGTAGTTTATTTAGTTTAAAAAAAATTATCCAACGATTTACAGACCACTCTTTCCCCATGTAAGTCAATGGGAAAAAGTGTTTCCGGGCCTGGCAAACCAAAAGGAAGTGTAGTACCGCCGTTTGGCCAGCACGAATATTTTCATCAGAGTCCGGCGCACTTCCTGGGGGCTTGATGCAGACTCGCTGTTTGAGGGCTTGATAGCCTACTCCCCCTCCACACTCGTTGGTTTGGAACAGCACTGTGGCGGACCCTCCGCGCGAACGCGCAAACGGAGGGGTAGTGTGTAGGGGTAGGGTGCTGTAGCATGTCGTTGTGTCCCCGAGACACTTCACCCAAAGTGCTCCTGTGGGGATTGCCACACAGTATTGAGTAGCGTAAGCTTTTGGATAAAAGCACTCTAACAAGTGACACTGTAATGATTCAAAAAGCTTTTGGTGGCCATATTGAATAACAAACCCAATGTGGTTTACTTTTTATCCACCAGTTTAGATGCTACTAAATGTTACCTTTACCAAAGCTACGCTGAAAAACACAGCAAAGTTCATATAACGGTAATTAGGTTAGTTGAAACTAATATTTTTATAGTTAAACTCAACACTTTTCTTTGTGCTCCACATATCTAAATGTATAAAGTGTGTTTTCACCTCCGTTCCCTCCTGTTTGCTGCAGTATGGCAGCAGCGGTCAGGATGGGATACTCTGTGCACTCAAAAAAATAACTCATTGGATGAACTCAATTCAATTGTGGGCAGGATTTCCATCCAATAAATATGCGTAGCCCCAACTGAAACTAAGAACATCCATTTAATAAAATTGAATTGAGTTAGTCCAACTCATTTTTATCAAATACAGCTGAAATAAAATTATCATGTTACGTAAATTAAATGAATTTACATTTGTCCAACTCAAACTAATATAATTAATTGGTAAAGAAATAACGTAAAATATTTTTTTCTTTCACTTTATCCCCCATTAAGACACTCATGAGACAAAACCTGGTTGAGATATTTTTATTGAAAATTCTCAGATAACAATTACACCTTGAGGTGGATAGCCAATCCTCACCTTTACTTGTGTAAACAGAGTGTCACAGCTCTCTGTCAATCAGTTATTTGTCTGTCTGCATTTCTTTTTTTATAAAACATATCAATAAACAGACTGAGCAGGAGATAAAAGCAACTCAGAAAAATAATAATAACACCAATCATGGATGAGGAAGGTGACAGTAATCCTCAATTCAACATCAATATTTATATACACAGCTCAATATTAACTTTACTTGAATACACAGAGCAAGATGTACAAATATGTTTTTTAAAGAACAATTTAAGAGTGGTGCAAATAGCACTCTCGTAACAGTGCCGAAACTGGTGAAAAGTGAACACGCAGCTATTCTAGATCTCCCAGTGCCACAAACAACAAAGACACTATTAAAGGTGGAGGCTTTGCACTGCTCTCCAAACAGGGAATATCATTGGGTGTTTTTTATAAAGAGTGCACTGCACAAACCCTACAGTATATTTGGTAATTGAATAAGTGTAGTGTAGCCATTTGCTTTAAACCTACAATTACAAAAAAGCAAAAAAGCAAAATATTTGTTAAGGAAACTTGACAATACACTTATTTCACATGTTGTTTCACCTCTTATGCAAACAGCTTGATTTGCAGCTGCTGTATTTTTGCATTCAGCTTGTGCCCATCCAAGTTCATTACGACCTTTCTGTAGAAACTCGAAGGTGTACTTCAAGTTGTCCGGGAAGCTGAGATCAAGGGCATACATGAGCCCCAAGAGCATGATGAGTCCCACAATGACGCTGCCTACGTTTTCCATGACTTTAATGCCTTCGATAACAATTCCCACGTCCTCTGGCCCCCCATCCCCGTTTCTTCGGATCGTGTAAATCCCCATGACTGTGTTGGAAATGTCCCTCTCTGCATCGTCAGCGCGGAGGCCTGAAAAACAACACAAACACACAACACTTATGTTAAGTAAAAAGCTGAACCCCACAAACAGAAAACTGTATGAAAATCTAAATAAGCATTCTTAAACCATCTACTGCAGTTTAGAGAAGCAGATTTGCTTCTGTCTGGCTCGCCTAATTGACCAATACTGCTTTAAACTGAGATAAGGACCTCCAACCTTATCAACATACAGAGCCTAAAATACAGAAATAAATAGTTGTACAAAAATGTAGAAATAAATTAAATCTAATAAAGATAGTTATCCATGTATGTCCTGTTTGCTTATCAACTTTTACTTATTTATTCATACATTTACCTATTTATTTCTGTATTTATTTCAGAATCTATTTATTATATTATTTATTTATTCCTGTAATAATTTAAACATGTATTCTCTGTATTTATTAATCCATTTACCTACTTATGTCTATATGTATTTCAACATTTATTTATTATTGAGAATTTATTTATTTAATTTTCTGTATTAGATTGATACTTTATTTATTGCCTTATTTATTTATGCATTTACCTACTTATTTCTACATGTATTTATGCTAAAATGTATTTATTTCTGTATTTATTTTATTATTTTATTATTTATTTAGGGTATATAATTATTCAGCCCGTAATTAATGTATACATTTATTTATTCATTAATATCTATATTTATTTCCTTATTTATTTTTACATTTATTTATTTATTGCATACCTATTATTTATTTATTTATTTCCTTATTTGATTGTTACATTTATTTATTATTGATACTTAAGTAATACACGCAAGTGAGAAGTTGACATTATAGACACCTAGCCTTGGGTAATGGATATAGATATATATGTAGTATAATATATGCCATGGTATTAATAAGTTAGGGTAACACTGTTCAACGCTACATGGGAAAAATATGTATAAACTTACAGATACTCCTTGAAGAACGAGGTGCTGGGATCTTCCTTTAGGTATATTACAAGGCTTCTCAGGATGCACTCCCTCCTGGTGTTGATGTTGTCACACTAAAGCGGGTCGACAAATCAAGACAGAATTTAGTTAATGTGGGTGCGACAGAGCGGTTTCTGAAGACCAGAAAGGTTGTATCAGTCGAAATGTCCCTAAGCAGGACATGGGTATCTGAAGAAAAATGCATTTGGTACTAACCGAATCTGTGATTGCCAAGGGCTTCCTTTATCTTTTCCCCCTTCACTCACGTCCTGCTTTGCTGGTGAAGATTTGTAGCAGCTTGTCGGAAAAGTGGTCCAGCTGATACATGAACTTCGATTGCAGTGGCTTGGTGGTGATGCGCAAGAACTCTGCATTCACCTTAAAAATATTATTGACCAAACAAATACAACAATGTGTTACTTGTTTATCAGAATTACTACCACATTGGGATGTAGGATTATTGGCAAATTCAACTTCGATTGTGGATGCCATTGATCTTATGGACATAATAAAATACGGTCAACACATACAAACATACACATTTATACTATAATTATGCTAGGTGTGTTATGTTGTTAAATTAAGCATATGTTCCACTTCGTAATTACCTAAGAACATACCGCATCTCTGTAGTAATGACACCGTTTGAATGGATCAGGTCAGTTTTTCTTTGTGTGAACAGTTTCAGACGAAATAGCGTAACTGTAACCATAGTAACTCAATCTCTACTCGTGCCTGTGTTCGCACAGCGCCAGGGGGAGACGCGGTGCTGAGACCCCACTGAGTGAACAGCGAAGGAATAACTTACAATATAATAGATTGGTGTAGATTTTCCTCACTTTCCCCCTGTGATCTCAATAACGTCCGCTAGATTTTTTCGCTAGTCGCTTTGTAGAAATAAAGTCGCTGAGAGGGTCTGAAAAGCTAGTAAGTCCAGCGAGAAAGCAAGCAGTGTGCGTGTGCTTCAGTGGGTAGAGTAACTGTGGGTCTGCCGTAACTTTAAAGTAATTTGGCGCTGCAGGGGGGACGCGCATGCTGCAGGACTTCCGCCCCGTGTAGTGGGTGTCTGCAGGATCAGTATGAAATACATCATTCAATGTTCTTCGGAGGCCGTATTTTATATTTATGACTTTGTTATACTGCTGCTACTCCCGTTAACTTCCAGAAACGTACTACGGCTCGCTCAACTTCCCTCTCACTCGCTCTACACATGCACGCGCCACACACGTATTCCCCCGTCTCTGTCTTAAACGGACAAGGCTGCCCCAGTCAGCATAAATGCTACTATTACATTTTACATAGTAAAACATCGCATGCATCCCTAGTTAGTTTGAATATTAAATTACAACAGAGATGGGGGGGGGGGGTACTAGAGTAGCCCTACTAGTATTAGTTTTAAAAGCACGTTAAAAAAAACCGTGTGCTATTGTTATTAACATTTTCACAGAACAGAAGACACACTGGAGCCCGCTGCACTGTACGCTGTAAATACTTCTGTATAAATTAGCTCCTGCCTCTTTAGCTTTATTACAAGTTGGAGTTCTGCGTTAGCTTTAGCATTAGCCATTGTGTTAAGTGTGGACTAACCAATTCAAAGTGATGACTCTTTTTCTAAGGTTTAACCCTCAAGTACTAGCAAAAAGTATGCAGCAATTAAAAACCTGTTTCATCATTCACGCCTTCACTCCCCCCGGTACCGGGCGATAAAACGCGTCATTTGGCAGGAAACAACGTCTAAGGAATCTTAATATTGAATAAAACTATTGATGTGTTATAATCCATGTAACGGGAAGAACTCCAGCTAACTGATCTTTTTAATTTTTTTTTTCAAAAAAAAACCACAATGCTGCACTCCAGCCTCTGAATTAGCCATCGACGAAAAAAACGTAACCTACAAAGGCAACATAAACTCACTCAGAACCTCCCTTATTACTTATCCTAGATGCACAACCAAACACTTCTTTTGTGTGTCCTGGAGACCTGAATCTAACGTCGGCCCCACCTCAACACTCAGTGAATCAACATTCGCGACGCTATCAAAACGAAAGCCGTAACATCATCACATGTGGAGCCAAGAAGCTAAACATGTAAATATGGCTTACCTTGGTCAAAAGTGGGTCTTCAAATGGCATTAAAAAAATCGATAAAAAAACGATTGCTGCAGTTAATCCATATGTTCATCCTATGTGTCTGTGCCCTTCTTTGGGATTGAATGATTTCTGATAATCCATAAGCAAACTCAACTGCGTTTTAGTTTCCAAACATCCAGAAGGAAGCACTTCTCCAGTTAGTTTCCGCTTTCCACACGCGAAGCGGCAACATTTTTTCTTTACAATGTGTGTCTATGTGAGTCTCCTCCTTCGATTCTATTGGCTCTAACGGTCACAAGGGTATGTCAACCAACCAGATCGAGCAAGGGGGGCCAGAGATAGGTCAAATCCACCCACATGACCCCAGATGGCCCAGTTTTTGGCTAAGTCTCGCTAAAAAGGTCAAATTTTCACTTGTTTTGCATCAATCTTGATACAGGGGTACTTATTATATGTTGTACTTTGGATTCCTAAAGCTTTTAGTCTACTAACCCATCATCCAAGGGTAGTTTTCACTATCTGTAAAAAATAATTTTTGGACGGACACTATAATTTACAGTTTTTTACTATGTAAAATCTGAATTTTCTTTAAAATAAAAAACATTTATATTGATTCTGACACTTCTACATCCAACTCACAGGTTTATCATTACTTTGAGAAAAGATTATTAATTTAACCCTTTTAGAAGGGAAGATATGGTCATTTGTTCTGGGAATGTCATTTTCTGAGCCTGAGACCTGAAAAACAGGCTCAGAGTGGAACATTAAAAACTACCTCTGAGAAGTCAAATGGAATCAAAAAAGTAACTTAGGCCTACGTTTCTGCACAAATTGTGGGTGCCTGCTTGTGAGTGAGGTTACCCATAAAAGATTCAGCACATATATTATCTCATTATTTATATTAAATATTTGGCAGTAAAAAAAAAGACCAGTGCCTAAACTCAACTGAACTCCTACAGAAACGAGTGGCTTCACCTGTCCTCCTCTGCCTGCCTGAAACTAAGGCCCAGGAGAGGTGGACAGACCTGCAGAGCTTTATGAATAGAAAATGGCGGCGCTTGCAGGGGCATGCATGCTCTGCCCCCTATACTGTTACCTCATGCACTTTAATTACTCTTTGCATTTTTTTGGTTGGATATAAACTGAATTTTGGTGTAGGCCCTACTGTGTTCAATGACAATAACATTAAATCTAATATAATACAATCTACTGATCTCCATTATCCCAGCGCAGGTATTCAATGCTACCCACATGTAGCAAGCTAGCTTCTAGCTACCAGTTATTTGGCTAGTCTATAGCTAGCTTCCCGTTTAGACCCCAACTAAAAAGCAAATATAACACGGTGGTTTCAAATATTCTTGTTGATATTATGAAAAGGCATTACTTGGAAACAGGGTACGTTCTAAACTACTACACACTAAGAAACTACTAAATGAAATACTTACCAAAAGAATAGACTTTCCACAGTCAGTTTCCACAGTCAGTGTCAGACAAAAGGCGGTAAAAGACAGAACGGATGTTGCGCATGTGCAAAGGGGGATGTGCAAAGGGGCGGGTCCCCAGATGAAAACAATTCATTTTGAGTTGATCTGTCCTAAATACATTAATAAGTGAATTGATTACTGTAATTTGTGTTACACTAATGACTATACTTAGGTTTATTTCTTAAATAAAAATATTTAATAAAGCGAACATGTGTTTATTGTGTCAGAGTCTAAGAAGGGCTTGAAATCGTTTTTATGAGTGTGATCAGATAGTGGTCCTGATGGTGTCCGCTGACCGGGCGCAGGGCTGCCTACTCTCAGCGGGGGGGAACTGAACGTGGAAACTGTGTTTCTCTGAGGGATCCTCCATGTAGTCTGAGAAGCCTTCTGAGGAAACAAGGTCAAACTATTTAGGATAATACTATGAGAAGGAACAATGTTTAGACAGTAAAATAGAATTTCAATTACATTTCTACTTAAATGTGCAAAAATATTAGAACATCAGTCTTTGTGGCATGCAGGTAATCAACTGTTTAAGCTTTTACCATTAACATGTAGAATGAATGTTGCAAATTACTTGAAATTATAGCAACTACAATCTGTTGTTTACCTCTATGCATTAGCCACAGAGGTAGCATTATGTCCAGCTAGCATGCTAATTGCTAACGATATATTATCGTTTTTATCCCGGAGGGGAAAACTAGTTTCTAATCCTGAGAGAAACACCTCGCCTGAAACACACGATTAGTGCCATGAGTTAGTGAAGCAAATTACAGAACATTGCACACTTATTCACAAGTCAAAACGTGTTCATAGCGGGCATGGATGAGAATAGCTAGCTAGCTAGATGTTATTAGCCAGCTTGGACCTAACGTTAGCAAGTTCTACCATGGCTAGCTCGATCTACTGAGCAAAATAAAAGTACATCTAAGACCAGTATTGTGCAGATTAAAACAGTGCAGTGCATGTATTTTATTTTACCTTCGTAGTCGTCCCGACATGACTTTGCCAGGTCTGCTAACTTTGCTGATCCACTGAAACTGCATGCAGTAGAAGCTTCAGAATGTGGCGCTTCGCGTCCTTCGAGTAAATCGCCAGAAGCGCAGACACATCCTCATCACTCCAATTGATTTATTTAGTGTTGCTATAATAACTGCTTTCACAAAAGGAATCTCTTCGGATGTGCTGTCCAGCGAGGAAATACAATGGCCGCTTACAACAAAAAATTCTGAGTCAAACGGGCGTGGAATGCATTCCGCACAGCCAATCAGACGTACGAACTACATTCTCCCACGACAGACCCTGCTCTGTAGCAGGGACTGAAAAGCGAGTCTCGCGAACTAAGTTGAGCTACTTTAGTTCCTGGGGCTTTTGGTGTGAACGCAAATATATCGTAGTTCTGATGAACTATTGTGGGAAAAGTACACCAAAGTACTCCGGTGTGAACGCACCTCATGTCACCACCGCTAAGCTAAAGGTGGCTAATGTTGGGCTATAAAGGAACTACAGCACGGTCACATGACTTCACGTCACCACCGCTAAGCTAAAGGAGGCTAATGTTGGGCTATAAAGGAACTACAGCACGGTCACATGACTTCACGTCACCACCGCTAAGCTAAAGGAGGCTAATGTTGGGCTATAAAGGATACTACAGCACGGTCACATGACTTCACGTCACACCGCTAAGCTAAAGGTGGGCTAATGTTGGGCCTATAAAGGAACTACAGCACGGTCACATGACTTCACGTCACCACCGCTAGCTAAAGGTGGCTAATGTTGGGCGTGATGGCGTTTTAGTCGTCTCCTTTAGACACTTGTTAGCAACCGACCAGTGGGTTATTTACTGATGTATTTTATGTCGTAAAACTAAAAGTGGAAAATCTCTTCAGCTTGTGGTCAACCTCAGACCTTATTTCAGGATAATAACCTAAAACACATTCAGAAAAAACTTCAACACCAGGGGACAGGAAGGGATACAATGCTGACTCATCCCTTGGTTTTAGGACTCATTCCTGCACCACTGCATTAAAGACGAACGTACCCAGTCCACCACGTCCTTGATGATGCCCAGCCAGTAGTACTTGCTCTGGATTCGGTGCACGGTCTTCTTCTGGCCGAGGTGATGAACCGATGTCGTTGATAAGTGGCAGTCGAGGAAAATCTGCCTCTTCCTCTCCGCCTCGATCACCACCTCCCTCTTCTCCTCCTTCTTCGGCCCGACGTATGTACAGCTTCCCCTCTGAGTGAAGGAAGACACAATATTAGATTTTTGGATTATAGAAGATTCCTTAAAATCATATTTTAAGTTCTGCTTTGGGTTGTAGACTTTGTGTTTTAAGTAAGGGATAATGAATACAACTCTTAAGGGTGATATGTCTCTATAATGACCGCCTCGCTGCACATATCCGCCTATTTCACGGCTACATACTTAACAAAACCAACGACTTGACTCACAATATCAATTGAAAATGATTATATTGACTTAAAAACTATCGTCAATTCCACCGGGCACTATTTTGCTTGGCAGCGGTGTGTTATCGAGTATTAACAACCTCTGCAATCTCCAAATTAATCCAATCAGAATCGAGTATCAATTAAGCCGTGTAATTTAACATTCATCACAAATCTAAATAAAGTATGTAACCCTGCCTTGTTTATTTTGAAAGGCCATTCTAACAGGAAAAATGAAATGCAAATATAAGATTCAGATAATCATTTAAGTTTGGGGTAGGTAATTTTGAGAAGAAACCAGCTCGAGTGCGCTAGAATTTGAAAATACACAACCGGAGAAAATCTGCCACTTCCTTACAGAGCCCCCTCCTCCAACCACACACGAACGCGCACATGACCAATGAGGGCACGAGATACGTTTGTGCACAGATGGAAGGCTGACAGGCAGGTTAGGCCCATCCAGTTATTTTAGGCCGGGGCCGGCTAAATGATTGTCGTTGCTTTTTTACAGTACTACGGCTTCCACAGATGACATTCTTTAATGGATTTTTTGTCAAAGCACTTCAGATATTCATTGCTATCGGGATGTTAAGAGCATTCCATGGAATATAACAAAAAGTGTATCTCGAGCCGTTTCTCAAACTTACCCTACCCTACCTTTAACCTTTAACAACCTCCATGAATGTGTCATACCCACCTAAGGGGAAGAAACTCAGCTAACTGACGATACGAACCATTTTTACCGAAACAAAACACAAGTCTCACAAGAAGCGTCTAAATAATAATAATAATAATAATAATACATTACATTATAAAGCGCTTTTCCTGGTGCTTCAAAGCGCTTACAAGCAAGTAAAACAAAATAACAACAAAAGTAGAAAGTGCTAAGCTAGGTGGAAAAGGGCAAGGGGTTTAGTGATTAGGAGTTGAAGGCAAGAGTGAAAAGGTGAGTTTTGAGGGATTGTTTGAATGATGTGAGAGTGTTGGCGGATCTGACGTGGCTGGGGAGGGGGTTCCAGAGTGGGGGGGGGGTCTGCAGTTAAGGCCCTGTCACCCCAGGTCCGGAGCTTTGTCCTGATGGGCTGCAGTAGGTTAGCTGTCAATGCGGTGTTTGATGGGAAGCCAGTGGAGGTCATGGAGGATAGGGGTGATGTGGTCGGAGCGTCCGGGTGGAGGTGAGCAAGCGGGCAGCTGAGTTTTGGACATATTGAAGTTTTTTTAGTATGAATGCAGGTGACCCGGTCTGATGCGGGCGATGTTCTTTAAATGGAAGAAAGCGTTTTTTGTGACCTGGTTGACGTGAGGGAGGAAAGTGAGGGGTGGGGTCGAGGATGATGCCAAGGTTACGGATGTGAGTGGAGGGGTGTTGACAATGGAGCCATCGATGGTAAGATACAAATCTTGGGTTGAGCGGGTAAGTGAGTTTGGGCCAATGATTATAAGTTCCGATTTGTCACAGTTAAGTTTTCGAAAATTGTTTTGGATCCAAATTTTATGTCAGTGAGGCAGGTGCTGAGCTGGGAGTGTGTGGTTGGACGAAATTGATTTTGTTGAGAGGTAGAGCTGTGTGTCATCAGCATAACAGTGGAACTGGAGTTGGTGTTGACGGAGGAGGATTTGTCCAATTGGAGGATGTAGATGATGAACAGAAGGGGACCAAGTACAGAACCCTGAGGGACGCCATGATTGACGGGGGCTGTGGGGGATTTGGAGTTGTTAATGGAGATGAATTGATGTCTGTCAGAGAGATAGGATTTAAACCAGGAAGAGGGCAGTACCGGTAATGCCAATGGAAGACTGGAGGCGGTTGATGAGGATGGAATGGCTGATCGTGTCAAATGCGGCTGTTAGGTCAAGGAGAATGAGAATTGAGCGGGAACCAGAGTCAGCAGAGAGGAGAATGTCGTTGGTCACCTTGAGTAGGGCAGATTCTGTGCTGTGGCGAGTACAGAAACCAGATTGAAAAGGTTCATGAAGGTTATTGCAGTCCAGATGGGATTTTAGTTGGGAGGCAACAGTTTGGTCCCAGAATTGTTGACAGAATGGGGAAGTTAGAGATGGGTCGGTAAGTTATTGAGAGAATCAGGGTTGAGACCAGGTTTTTTGAGTATGGGAGTGACAGCAGCGAGTTTCAGAGCAAGGGGACAAGTCCAGTGGACAGAGAGGAGTTAATGACTGTGGTGATAAGATGAGTGAGTTGGGGGAGGCAGGCCTTGACAAGAGGTGGAGGGGCATGGGGTCCAGATGGAAGTTGAGGTATTCATGCCGGTGACTTGGGCAACTATGGTCCAGTGAGGTAATTTGTCTGAAGGCTGTAAAAGGGTGCCTGGAAGGAGTAGGGTAGGCAGGTTCCGGAAAAGCATGGGTGGTGGTACGAGACGGAGGAGTTGGCCTGTGTGCTGTGTATTATTTCAATTTTGGCTTTGGAGGAATGAGAGGAAGGATTCACACTTTGAGGTGGTGAAGGAGTGTGAGATATTATCATGGCGTGTTATGGGGCTTGAGGAGCTTGTTAATAGAAAAAAGGGACTTTGGGTTATTGCTGCCAGTGTAGGATGGCGTGGAAGGGTCAGGACCCAATGCAGACTATCAAAAAGGTAACAGGTCTCGTAACAAAAAGCGAGCTTTATTTTAAAAGCTGATCAAAACAAGGCATGAAACAAATGGGTTGTACAAAAACTGACCGTGACCCACATGGAGGGAGACAAGGAGAGACAACCGTGACTGACATGAGGAAGACAGGAAAACCAACAATGAACCGACAGGGGAACACAGGAAGAGACAAGACTAAAATCAGGGAGGGGTAATCACAAGACAAGACACAGCTGGGGTAAGAGAGGCAGAAACACAAGGGCAACAGGTGAACACAATCAGACACACCAGGGGAACTAATGGACAGGACGGCAAACACAGGAAGAAGGAACAGAGAAGACACAAGGAGGCAAACATTTCAAAACAAAAGGTGGAAAATGAAAAAATAAATACAAAACCGTAACAGAACCCCTCCCTCAAGGGACGGATTCCAGACGTCCCAAGAAAACCCCCAAAAGTCAAAAAAATTCCAGCAGGGTGGGTGGAGGGGGTCTGGAGGACGGGTTTGGGCTGACAGCCCAGGGGCACAGCGGAGGACCCGGAAGGGGTCTCGGGCGGACGGCCCGGGGGCAAGGCAGAGATCAAGGAGGGGGGTCTCGGGCGGACGGCCCGGGGGCAAGGCAGAGTTCAAAAAAGGGCGAAGACCACAGGCGGGCGAACTCAGGGGGCCGGGCATGAGAGCAAAGGCAGCGGCTGAAAGCGTCAGGAGGCCGGGGCTCGAGGGCGGAGGCGACGGCTGGGGAAATCAGGGGGCCGAGCTCGAGGGCGAAGGCCCCGGCACTCAGGGGGCCGGGCTCGAGGGCGAACAAGAAGGCGTCGACGGGACAGCTCCGGAGGCCGGGCAGGAAGGTGCTGACGGGACAACTCCGGAGGACGGGCAGGAAGGCGCTGACGGGACAGCTCCGGAGGCCGGGCAGGACCCGTTGTCGGCCAGACAGGAACCGGAGCCGACGGAACAGGCGTAGACGGGATCCTGGACATGACATGGACTGGTGTCAATGGGACCCCGGATGGAGCAAGGGCTGGTGTTGACTGGACCTCCAACGGAGGACACAGAGTTGGCAGGACCCCCGGTGGAACAGGTGTCGGCGGGACCTCCAACAGGACAGGACACAGAGTTGGCAGGACCCCCCGGCGGACAGGTGTCGGGCGGGACCCCCAACAGAACAGAACATGGAGCTGGCAGGACCCCCGGCGGGACAGGTGTCGGCGGGACCCCCAACAGGACAGGACATGGTGTAGGCAGGAAAATCTGGTGGAGCAGGTGTCGGCGGGACCCCCAACAGGACAGGATCTGGTGTTGGCAGGAAACCTGGCGGAGCAGTAGTCGGCGGGACCCCCAACGGGACAGGACATGGGGTTGGCAGGACCCACAGCTGAACCCCCAACGGCACATGACACAGGGTTGGCAAGACCCCCGGCAGAAGAGTAGTCGGGCGGGACCCCCAATGGGACAGGACATGGAGTTGGCAAGACTCCCGGCAGGAGAGTAGTCGGTGGGGACCTCCAACAGCACAGGACATAGGGTTGGCAGGACCCCCGGCAGAAGAGTAGTCGGCGGGACCCCCAACGGGACAGGACATAGGATTGGCAAGACCCCCGGCAGAAGAGTAGTTGGCGGGACCTCCAACGGCACAGGACATAGGGTTGGCAGGACCCCCGGCAGAAGAGTAGTCGGCGGGACCTCCAACGGCACAGGACATAGGGTTGGCAGGACCCCCGGCAGAAGAGTAAGTCGGCGGGACCCCCAACGGGACAGGACATAGGATTGGCAAGACCCCCCGGCAGAAGAGTAGTCGGCGGGACCCCCCAATGGGACAGGACATGGGGTTGGCAGGACCCACAGCTGAACCCCCAACGGCACATGACACAGGGTTGGAAGACCCCCGGCAGAAGAGTAGTCGGCGGGACCCTCCTAACATCACAGGACATGGGGTAGGCGTCGGCCATAGAGCCAAAGGACACGGGGTGCTGGAGTCGGCCGGACCCACGACAGAACACGAGGGGCTGGAGTGGGCCGAACCACTGACAAAACACGGGGGCCCGGAGTCGGCCGGACCACACGACAGGACACGAGGTGTCTGGAGTCGGCCGGACCACCGACAGGACACGAGGGTGCTGGAGTCGGCCGGACCACCGACAGGACACGAGTGCTGGAGTCGGCCGGACCACCGACAGGACACGAGGTGCTGGAGTCGGCCAGGACCACGACAGGACACGGTGGTGCTGGAGTCGGCCGGACCACCGACAGGACACGAGGTGCTGGGAGTCGGCACTGGACCACCGACAGGACACGAGGTGTGCTGGAGTCGGCCGGACCACCGCACAGGACACGGGGGCGCTTGGCGTCGGCCGGGGAGCCAGTACTGGAGCCGAACTGAAGTCGGGACCATGGCTGCTGGGACCCGGAAACAGTGGGCCAGGAACCATGGCTGCTGGGGCCGGAACCATGGCCGCTTGGGCCAGAACTGGGGCCGGAACCATGGCTGCTGGGGCCAGAACTGGGGCTGGAACCATGGCTGTATGGGCCGGTTCTGGAGCCGGAACCATGGCTGTGTGGGCCGGTACTAGAGCAGGCACCATGGCTGCTGGGCACGAAACCGGAACACGGAACCATGGCTGTGTGGGATGGTACTTGAGCACGGGTACACATGACTGTGTGGACCGGCACTGGAACAACGGAAACATGACTGTAAGGTCCGGTTTCTGGAGCAGTGACTATGGCTGCTGGGCACGGAACAGAAAGCCTGGACCCTGGCTGTGTGAGCCAGGTAATGGAGCACGGAAGCATGGCTGTGTGGGCCGGTACTGGTGCACGATCCATGGCTGTGTGGGCCGGTACTGGACCACGAGCCGGCCTCCCGACCTTGCGTTTCTCCGAGGCCCCCTGGAGGCTCCGTGGACCTCCAAACGCCAGGCGGGATCCCAAAAAAGGGCCAGAGAATGGAGCTGGAACCACTAGGAGCACGGGCTGGAATCTTGGTCCTTGCGTCTCCTAGAGATTCTTTGGAGGATCTGTGGGCCTCCCCAGGCCTGGTCATTACCCCAGGAAAGGGTTAGAGGCTTCGGACAAGTCCTCAGGACTACTTGTGAAAAGTTGTAGCCACTCAGGCACATGCTCCTAAGCCAGGGCTGGCGAGCAACCTCCTGACGTTCCTCCTTCAACGCAGCCTCTCTACCACGTCTAGAAGAGGCGCCATTCCAGGTATAAAAAATGTACTCCAGAGAGTACCCAAGACATTCTGCCTGTAGAGCAAACGATCCGAGTCTGCTGAGTCCAAAGCTGGTCGGTCATTCTGTTAAGATGGCGTGGAAGGGTAGGACCAAATGCAGACTATCAAAAAGGTAACAGGTCTCGTAACAAAAAGCGAGCTTTATTTTAAAAGCTGATCAAAACAAGGCATGAAACAAATGGGTTGTACAAAAAACTGACCGTGACCCACATGGAGGGAGACAGGAGAGACAACCGTGAACTGACATGAGGAAGACAGGAAAAACCAACAATGAAACCGACAGGGGAACACAGGAAGAGACAAGACTAAATACAGGGAGGGGGTAATCACAAGACAAGACACAGCTGGGGTAAGAGAGGCAGAAACACAAGGGCAACAGGTGAACACAATCAGACACACCAGGGGAACTAATGACAGGAAGGCAAACACAGGAAGAAGGAACAGAGAAGACACAAGGAGGCAAACATTTCAAAACAAAAGGTGGAAAATGAAAACATAAATACAAAACCGTAACAGCCAGATTGTATTACAGAGGAGTAGTGGAAGGAGCGTGCACTGTTGAGGGCATCTTTGTACTGCTGTTGGTGCAGTCTATAAATGTCTTTGTGGATAGTGAGACCAGTTCGTTTAGCATGTCTTTCGAGCTGGCGACCTTCCTTTTGAGGCAACGGAGATGATCGGTGTACCAGGGGGCCGAGTGAGTGAAAGAGACATACTTGGTTTTATTGGAGCGAGTTGGTTGAGACAGGAGGAGAGAGCATTGTTGTAGGTGTTGACCAGGTCAGTAGGAGAAACATTCTGGGTGACGGTGGAGTCAGGGATGGTGTCAGCCAGTAGGGAGACAGCTAAGAAAGTGTTCGTGAAAAAAACATTTTTTCCCACCGTAGCTGTGTTGTGCAGAGACGAGGGTGTCCAATGTTAGTGGCCAGCTGACGGCAGGGAGTTGGCGAGATTGTTGACGGCCAACGGCTGGAGGCTGGTAGCAAACGGGCTAGCAGGATAGGGTCCGGTACGCAGGAAAAAGCAAATAGGTAACGGAGAACTACTTGAACAAAGTAGCAATTAGGGTTGGGAACCGAAACTCGGTTCCAGATGAGAACCGATAAGAAAATGCCGGGTACCGGGTAACCATACAAAAAACACAATTTTGGTTCTGCTTAACGGTTCCTAAACGCGGTAGACCCTGTATTCCACCGGGTCCGTCTGCGCCGCGGCGACCCGGTGGAATTCAGCGGCGGACTGGCCATCAGTGTGGTCTGGAGAATCACAGAACGGCCGGTCGTCAGCGGGCCGTTGACGGCCGGCTCGGTACGCTGACGGCCGGCACCGCCCTTCATTTTTTTTAAACGGCATCATGTAAGTTGCGCTGACAGGCGACAGAGGTCCACAGTTGCCCCCGCAGCGAGGCTCCCCCCGCCCTCCCGTAGACAGTTCACGTGCTCAGTCACTTCATAACACCAAAGATGGATCGCGGTAAACGCTCTAAGTGAGGCTCCACTACACTAAAAAAGCAAAAGACAAGGCACAGTGTAATGCCTGTTAATAGCTTGCCACAGGCATAGCTCAGTTAAAATAAAGCACAGCTATTGTGCAATACATTTGTATTGAATGCCAATTTCAGTAGATTTACTCAAACAAAACATAAACATATTGGACATGGCCTGAAAACTGTAACCTCTTCACATTTGGTTGAAATTAGGGCTGTCAGTAGATTAAAATATTTAATCGCGATTAATCGCACATTTTGTATCTGTTCTAAATGTACCTTAGAGGGATATTTTTCAAGTTTTTAATACTCTTATCAACATATGAGTGGACAAATATGCTTTATGCAAATGGTTGTTTATTATCATTGGAACAATGACAAATATTCTCCTGAATATTCTCAACACAACAACCTCTGAACAATGACAAATGTTCTCCTGAATATTTTCAATACAACCACCTGGAACCTCTCTCTCTTACACTCTCCCAACCCCTGTCTACTTCTCTGCACTCTGCCAGTTGCTCAAACAGACAAGCCTGTTTACAGTTGTCGGCGAAATGCCACTCCTCTGTCTTCATCTTCATTTAAAGCATGAGACTTTCGCACTGTGGGTCAAAATAATGCGCTGTGATGTGCAGTCGACACGTTGGATGCGATCCGAATTATCTAACGCAAGCCCCTCGTCCTCCACAATGTTAAGCTGTAGCCACCTATTTAGCTATCGCTGTTAAAAGCTTGCTGCTCGTAGAAGTGTCCATGCGTCTCCCCGACAAACTTTCAAGTGTAGTGTGCCGCAAGCAAGCGGCAGGAGCGGGGCTGTCAGCAAGGGCGCGGAATGCCGCGGAACACTGTACAAATCCCGTTTCAATAATTCCCCTCTACTCTAAAGTTGCATCTAAAACGCGATCTGATCCAGCTCTGTATTTTTTGTTATTTTTCATTGTTATATTCAATCTCATTAGCTACAGGCATTTTTGAAGCTTGTAAAGGGAAGATGACAGCTCTCACTCGCCACTCTGCTGTTCCACAGCCGCTTCCCCTCCCTCTGCTGAAATTATGAATGTAAGGCGTATAGTAATCATATAACACGGCAAGGTCCGTTACAGTTTGTTTGTATCTGATTTCAAATAAACAAAGTCTTGGCTTTCAGAATATTAAACTTGTTTCGGCAAATTCAGATGATAAATACAACTTTGAAAGCTTGTAACGGCATAATTACAAGCGGAGACCGGAGTAACGTAACGTCACAGCAGGCATAACAACAGCCGGTGTTTCTCGTGAGTGTTTTCCCCGGGAAACAAACACAATACACACACAAACGCAAAAATACACAAACACACACACTCGTGGGCTTCCTCCAGACCAGTAATCCAAACGAAAATATCTTCCCCTCCGTTACTATTTTGATCATTTGCTCCGCTTCCAGAGAAGAGGAAACTTTAAAGGCCTTTTTCTCAAAATGATGACTCTGTGACAGTCATTATATAATGTGACATATTTTGCTTAATATTTGGAGTACAAAAACAATCCTGATATCATTAGAAAGCTAGGAATCTCTTCTTTCCAACAGTGTATACAATTCAAAATGTAATTTCGATGGAGCAGGTCACTTTGCATTATGTAAAATAAAGCAGGCAGACATAACAGGAAGAATATGTACATTTTAACCCAATCAAATAGGACATTGTCACACCATTCAAATGTATCCATGTAAATTACAACCAATAAAAAAGCTTAGATTTGTTTATTTGTTACGTTGTTTAGTTTATTTGTTACGTTGTTCTGTGTGTTTCAGCCGTTAACCAGATAGAAAGAATAGATACACTTGCAAACAAGTCAGAAGAACCAGTGCAGAAGAAAACTAAATACAGTCATTCTAAACTTACATTTAACAACTGGAAGGTCACATCCCTGACATCCACTTCTCCGGAGCCTCGACCTTCATCAATCATAGAAGAACCAGCGAAGCCAGATAAACCCAAAAGCAGCAGCTCTGCGGCCGCAGAGACTGTCAAAACCACCCCCACCGCCGTCGTTGAACCGAAACAGGCTGGTTCCGACTGCTTGGAGGTTTGTTGTCGGGACATTGAGGCGGGTAAAGCTGTACAGCTAACTGTCGAAAAAAAGGAGACCGCTAGATCGTCTGGGCAAAGAGAAAGGTACTTCAACGCAGAATGGTACAAAAACAGAGAGTGGTTAATTATTTGCAAAACCACTAAACGGGCCTTCTGTGAAATATGCAGATTTGCTGCTGTCAAACGGCTTGTAACTTTCTCAAAATGTGAAGATGATAGCTTTGTTAATATCGGAGTTAATAACTGGAAAAAGTGCCCAAAGCCTCCATGAACAGTTGTCTCTGACTGTACGATGGGTATCAGCTGATTATGTTGTCCATGAAGACTTCATAGGAATGTATGACTGTCCTAAGACTGACGCAGAATCAATAACCCACTGATAAACTGCGATGTTAACAACCTCATGATAACCTCATATGTTTTTAACTTAGGATCATAGGCTACCTGTGTTTTGTCTAGAAAAAGGTAAATGTGTGCATTTTATTATAAAGTTGTGTATATTTACAGACTGTTGCAAAAACTAAGAAGCTTATAAACATCAGGTTTAAAACTAAAAGAGCTTTACAAAAAAGTAACACAATTAAAGATGTTTGGAGTTTTATTTGAGTTATAAATTTACATTTTTTGTCAAAGAGATGCTGATTTGAAACCGTTGTTACATACAGTTACGGCATTTCCTGTTTCTGCCGGAGAGATGTTTGTCCCTTGCCGCTGTATTTACTCCCTCCATCTGACAGGAGGGAACCTCATGTGTCACTCCACGGAGTTCACTCCGTCACGGAGGGGGAGTGTGTAGGGCGTGGTTTGGGATTGGGCCATACACACGCACTTTTTTGGCCCCCCCCACTTCTAAAATGAATCCGGCGCGCCTGGCTGTCAGCATCAGCTGTGGGCTTGGCTTGCTGTTTAAAACACCTTTTTTTTTATCCATATCTCTCGCTAGAATCTCCCACCATCCAACTAACAACAACAACGTCAAGCCTTTGGGCTCTGAAACTACGGGGCGGGCCGAGAAAAAATATACATGCGTTAATCGCACGTTAAAATAATTTGTGGGGTTATTAACGTGTTAACTTGACAGCCCTAGTTGAAATAGTCAATTACTAGCCATATCTTACACATTTCTGTTTTGAATTATTAATATGTGGATGACAGTTGAACTGGATGATGTAACATTTATGCCATCTGCTGGAAAGAAGACGTATCGTTCTGTTGGCGTCGTTTGGACAACAAAAACAGAGTAAAGCTTTCATTTCATAACAATCTTTGAGTACAGACACTGTCCTGCAGAGAGCACACAACCCAACAGCACGTTTTTGGTCTAGCATCACTTTACAAAACGTTTGCATTAAGACACTAATGCATTTCCACCATGGCGCGGAGCGCGGTTTAAGCGTGCCCTGTCGTGCTGGGCCCGTTTTTGGTTGCGCTTCCACTAGGCCTAGTTCCGGCTACAACAAGATGAACATATTTGACCGTGATTTAATTGTAATACACGTTTCAAAATGATGCCAAAGTAACAACATACTGATACCGGTTAGTAAAAACCATGAATTAATGCTTTGACAAGTCTGCAGACAGACGGCAGGCGAAAAACCTTTTAAAATGCGTGTTTTCTAGATGGAGATTGGCTAAGCCAACGCAATATATGCTCCGACCGTCCACACTCACAACAACGGCCTATACAGACATAAATAAACCAGCGACTGTATTCGCCATGACAGACAGTCTGTGGTTTGTACTTGTTTAACTTTTGTCTAGTTTCTGAACAGATATGAGGAGCTGTGAGCTTGAGTGCTAACAGCTAACGGCTGTGTTGTTTTTCTGGGGTTCTCATTGAAGATGATGTTACGGCTCTGCCTACACTGCGTTACTATAGTAACTACCCCAGTTCCTAAACTGTAATGGAAGCGCAGCATGAAGTGAGCCGGCCCTAACAAGGCCCAACGCGGCCTAGCAGTACCGAGCGAGGCCGAGGCCGACCGTGTGGTGGAAATGCGCCATAAGACTAGCTGGTCCATTGTAAAGGTCAGTCCACCTTAAATGAGCAGTGGGTGATCAGCAGGTGAAAGGCAGGAAACGGGAACTTGGTCCTGAGGACATGTAACGATTATTAAACAAGAAATAGTCGAGTCAAGGGGTCAAAGAAATTAACATTTGTGATTATTAGCGAATCGGTTGCAGGTGGGTGAAATCAGGCTTAGAGAGTAACGTATTACATGTAACGGCATTAGGTCATCAGGATACAAAATAGGCAAATGTATTCCCTTTAGGGCTGCACGATATTGGAAAAAACTGACATTGCAATATTTTTTCCTCTGCGATATATATTGCGATATGAAAAAATACAGGAATTGAAGAAAAGACAGTTTTTTTTTGTCCGCAAGCTATCCTTTTTTGAACTTTCATGCTATACAATTGGTCTTTTTTTAACGATATTTAACCGGATGAAGGATTTTAGTCACAGACTTCTGGATCTTAAGTTATCAGAGCAACAAGCTGAGCTAGCTCGGTTATCCTGCTGTGATCTGATCAAGAATGATTGTGATTGGTGGTTTGCTGTGCATGCAGAGCCTGCATGTCACTTACTCAAGTACCCCTGACATGAGAGCCGCGCGAGTTTTCCTTTTGTAACAAGCAGCAAAATAATTGTAATATGACGTGTGTGGAGGAAACTTCTGTGTAGTAATGCATGGAGTCACCGACTCAGGAAGGAGACACGGTGAGAGTTGGAGCTTTGATGTCAAACACTGATGGGTTTATTCAGAGTATTCGGCCGGAGGATTCACATCACAAATCAAAGAGTCAGAGGTTCTGACCACACGGTAGAGTTGCCACGTCAATTCTGAAGAACCTCTCTCTATGCTAGACCTTTTAACAGGTTCACAAAGAGAAATCAACATCTCTGAAGGAGTAGACTAAACACTGAATCATCTGCGTCCAACGCTCATGGCCTCAAGGATTTCACATCCGAGAGCCCACAAACACCGATAAAGAAGTGCTTCAGTGTTCTCACAACAATTACCCTACGTGCCAGTCAAGTTGACCGGTCTCACACTGGTGACAACAACACATATGGCACCAAGGCCTTTCCTTAGAGGAGATAACACATGTCAGAGTAAAAGGTTAGATATCTAGAAGAATTATTCCTTAACAGTTCCTCTCTTTTTATCATTTTTGATAACCTTAAAACATTAGTCTAATAATTCTGGTCAATACTTAAATCAATAGGCGTCTTCAGATTCGAGTGTGGTCTCACCTTACATTCAATTACATCACAAAGTAGAATAAGATTGAAACATTCAATCACAATGATTGATACAGGCAATCATAATAGGAAAAATTATCTCTCATCAGTGTTTGGAGCATCTTTTGTCAAAAGCATAATAATGAACACACATAAAACACAGATACATAATAGCAAAATATTTGTTTTAAACTAATATCTTTTATCATTTAAACCATTAGTTAATGTCATTTATCAAACTATAAAATCAAAACCAGAAACAGCTTAAAGATTTGCTTTAAGGCAATCACTAGTCAAAAGCATTTAAAACTTAGGATCATAAGAGATTTGAGTTAATTTGCCGACTTATTATCGAACGTCCTAAAAAATAAATTAAATTAAATAAAAATCGTCCTGCATGCGTATAACGTGATTATCCTCACGACACGATATATCGTGCAGCCCTACTTCCCTTACAGTTACAGAGGCAAAAACAATCAGATAACAGGTACATTTATGTAAAACAGGGCTCATTAACAGTATAGCAATGATACCAAACATTTAGAAATAAAGAACAATACATCAAATCATCCTATATCTTTATATGGAAACTTGGAGCCCTCAATCCAAAATAAAATGGTTCATCAACAGTCAGTGGTTAATGTATGAATCAGAAAATCAGTATGACAAAAACATTAAACATATTGTCCACTTATGTTGATAAAGATGGAGTTCACTTAAGTATTTTATGAATGTTGTGCGACAATGTTAATCCAGTCAGACAGATTTTTCTCATGTGTGAACTGTCTTAAAGGGCCCATGTCATGCTTTTCCGGTTATTACCCGTCCCCTTGTGTGTTATGAAGGTTTTTATGCATGTAAACGGTCTGCAGAGTCAAAAACCCTCAAAGTACACCCTGTAGGGAGTAAACTCTAACACAGAAAATACCTCCCCAAAACGCCTCGTTGGAGATTTCTCAAGTTCTTCCTGGGCATCGTGACGTCTGGATACCCAGTAGCCACGCCCAGAGCTATGACGCACCCTCTGCCAGCCAAGCATATATACTGTTGGAATCTCAGGTTCAGTTCAAAACAGTGCTAACTGGGCTAACGAAGTTGCTAGCGTTTACATATATCAACTACAATGTCAGCAGATGGCCTTACATGTTTCTCATAGCAGGAGAATGTCTGCCTTCACACACAAAATACTCATAGACAGTATACTCCGGGTGATTTACCCTACGGTCAGTACATTATAGTTGGCGTTCCTAACCGAGCTACCGTTCAGGGCAGAGAGTGAATACCGGTGAATACACATACTTTACAGAGATGCTGTATGCGAAACCAATTTGAGTTTGGAAAATTGCACAGTATAAATCTATTTTAGTAGACCTCAACAATGGAATTATGATCAGTGGAAATGGCCATGACATGGGCTCTTTAAGACTTATTCATTGTCCTCTCCATCAGCTTCTGTTTCCATGTGTTCAGGTGATTGGAGGCTCTGCCTCTCTGTTATCCTCAGTTTGAATTTCATTAAGCTGTGAGGACTGATGACCAACACACTTGTGTCTTTTGAAATAACCATGCCATTTAAATCTTTTGTCACAAACATTGCAGCTGTATATTTACTCTCCTGTGTGGACTCTCATGTGTGTCTTCAAACCTCTACTCTGTGAAAAACCTTTCTTACAGACTGAGCAGCTGTGTGGTTTCTCTCCTGTGTGGACTCTCATGTGTAGCTTTAAACTTTCACTCTGTGAAAAAGCTTTCTTACAGACTGAGCATCTGTATGGTTTCTCTCCTGTGTGGATTCTCATGTGTTTTTTTAAATTTCGACTCACTGAAAAAGATTTGGTACAAACCAAGCAGCTAAAGGGTTTCTCTCCTGTGTGGATTCTCATGTGTTCCTTTATATGTCCACTCTGTGAAAAAGATTTGGTACAAACCAAGCAGCTAAAGGGTTTCTCTCCTGTGTGGATTCTCATGTGTTCCTTTAAATGTCCACTCTGTGAAAAAGCTTTCTTACAGACTGAGCATCTGTATGGTTTCTCTCCTGTGTGGATTCTCATGTGTTTTTTAAAACTGTCACTAACTGCAAAAGATTTGGTACAAACCGAGCAGCTAAAGGGTTTCTCTCCTGTGTGGATTCTCATGTGTTCCTTTAAACCTCCACTCTGTGAAAAAGCTTTCTTACAGACTGAGCATCTGTATGGTTTCTCTCCTGTGTGGATTCTCATGTGTTTTTTTAAACTGTTACTAAATGCAAAAGATTTGGTACAAAATGAGCAGCTAAAGGGTTTCTCTCCTGTGTGGATTCTCATGTGTTCCTTTAAACCTCCACTCTGTGAAAAAGATTTCTTACAGACTGAGCATCTGTATGGTTTCTCTCCTGTGTGGATTCTCATGTGTTTTTTTAAAGTTTGACTTAATGCAAAATATTTCGTACACACAGAGCAGCCAAATTGTTTCTTTATAGCACTACGGCTTGAATCACTGAGAGATTCTTGTCTATTTTTCAGTGATTTTGAGGCTGAAGCAGATTCTCTGGTCTCCTTCCAATCAGCACTGTCTTCAGTGTCAGGTTCAGAAGAGTCTCCAGTGTCAGGTTCAGAAGAGTTTCCAATGTGAGGTTCAGAAGAGTTTCCAATGTGAGGTTCAGAAGAGTCTCCAGTGGCATACTCAGTCTTTGGTTGTAAACTGCTCTCTGGATCTGAGTTCCTGGCTGGTTCTGGTCCTCGACAGTCATCTCCATCAGCTTCTGTTTCCATGTGTTCAGTTTGTCTTTGATGAGGCTGTGAGGACTGAGGTTTCTCTTCATCATCTTCACTCTTCACAGGGTCAGGAGTGAAAGTGGACTTGGTGATATCAGCCTCCTCCAGCTCCTGAAGCTGCTCTCTCTCCTGACTGATCCTGAGTTCCTCCTGTTCCTGCTTAATGTGTGGGGGGGGCTCTGGGTCCTCCTGGTCCAGACTGGTGCTCCAATCCTGCTGGTCAGGGAGAACCTCTTCTTTAACCACCACCAGTAGCTGGACGTCTGCAGGTAACAGGAAACACACAGTCAGAAAAAACTGTTAAGTATTAGCAATTCAAAATCTGATCACCATTAAATGGGAGATATTTTGCAGCCCTAATAATGCCTTTGTTTTTACTTTCATATTATCTTTTAGTCCCACCTATTGTGTATTTTTGTTGTCTCAATTCACCTTCTGTAGCCCAGCCCCTTTCCAGTTCCAGTTTAGCAGTAGCTGCAATGTAAACAAGGAATTGTATTTGGCATTGTTCAGATACACTATGCCTCTAGAATGAAAATACTCCGTTACAAATTAAAATCTTGCATTCAAACCTTATTTAAGTAAACGTTCGCAAGTATTAACAGAAAAATGTACAGCACCTTCTAATGTAAAAGTAATGATACTGCAATGACATTTTCGCGGGGGCAAAACGCAACATCTTGCAAGAAACAGCGTCTGAGGGCTTCTTAACATTTAAAGGTCCCATGTCATTCTTTTCCAGTTATTACCCGTGCCCTTGTGTGTTATGTAGCTTTTTATGCATGTAAACGGTCTGCAGAGTCACAAACCCTCAAAGTACACCCTGTAGCGAGTACAATTCTAACACAGAAAAGGCCTGTCTATGCTGCCCCAGAACGCCTCGTTGGAGATTTCTCTTTTTCTTCCTGGTACCAAGTGACGTAACTATGGACATCAACTCTTAATCGCAGCAGCTTGTTTGGACAAAATGTTGAACTGGAATGCCATCAAGAGTGAAGATAGAAAAGCACTGCATTATTATGCTCGTGGATGTTGCAACACAATGGAAGATGTTGAGTTTTTGGATGAAATGAATAGCACATCAAACATGAGAAATGTGATCATGAAACTCCCATTTAAACTTAGGGAAAAGTGGAGAACAACTGCATATGCATACTATGAACACAATAAGACAAGAGCAAAGTTTCCAATATTGGTCGACTTCATTGAAAAGCATGCACACATTGCATCAGACCCCATGTTTGGAGACATACAGGATGTCATGCCAAAAAGGGATATTAAAGTGTACAAATCACCCAGCAATAAGCCAGCTCATGGTTATAAGGGAAGTAGTTGTGTTACTGTGACAAGCCCAATAATCAGTGAGGAGCAAAAACCTTTCCAAAACATCAAATCAGACCATAAAGGCATTACTGTTAAGAGGCGCTGTGTATTTTGTGCAGGAGAACACACCTCTGAAACATGTAACATGAACAAAAAATCTCACAATGAAAAGGTTGACTGCTTAAAAGCACAAGGAATTTCAAATCAAATCAAGTTTTATTTATAAAGCACATTTAAAAGCGATTTTTGGTCGAGCCAAAGTGCTGTACATGTAATAAAAACACATTACTACAATCACAATAAAAGACAATAAATTACAACAGATATATATAAAAAATTAAAATAAAACACAAGGAAAAGTCAGGAGTCGTACTCCGCTCTAACTAGAAGGCCAGAGAGAAGAAGTGTGTTTTTAGTGTAGATTTAAAAAACCCTAGGGTCTGGGCCGACCTCACATGGAGGGGCAGAGTGTTCCAGAGCCTAGGGCCAGCTGTTGCGAAGGCTCGGTGCCCTCGGGTTTTAAGCCTGTTCTTGGGCACTACCAGCAGCAGCTGGTCAGCAGACCTTAAAGCTCTGGCTGGGGTGTAGCGCTGGAGGAGTTTGGCTATATAGGCCGGAGCCAGCCCATTTAGTGCTTTAAAAACAAATAAAAGGATTTTAAAATCAATTCTGAACCGAACTGGAAGCCAGTGTAGTGAGGCCAGAATTGGGGTGATGTGGTCACGCTTTTTGTGGCCAGTCAGCAAACGTGCAGCTGCGTTTTGGACCAGCTGCAGGCGTTTAATTGAGATCTGGTCCATACCCACATACAGAGCGTTGCAATAGTCCAGTCTTGAGGTAACAAAGGCGTTAATAACCCTTTCTAAGTCATTAAAAGATAAATACGACTTGGTTTTGGCCAATAGTCTTATTTTAAAAAAGCAGGATTTGACTACAGTGCTGACCTGCTTGTCGAATTTAAAAGTGCTAGTGAAGGTCACTCCAAGGTACATGACCGAGGGGAGGATGTTTTTTTTGAGAGAGCCCAGAATATCAACCGGAGAGGCTGGAGGTTGGGGTCCAAAAAAGATGACCTCAGTCTTGCTCTCGTTGAGGTTGAGAAAGTATTTGCTCAGCCAGGATTTTATCTCTGTTAAGCAGTCCATCAACTGCTGTAGTGAGTGTTTGACATTTGCTTTGAGAGGCAGATATATCTGTACATCGTCGGCGTAGCAGTGGAAGGGAATATTATGTTTTGTGAGAATTGAACCTAGGGGCAGTATGTACAGTAGAAAAAGGATGGGGCCCAGAATCGAGCCTTGGGGAACCCCACAGGTAAGAGGGGCTTTGGCAGAGGAGAAGGCACCTAGCTGTACCGAGAAGCTACGGTCTGTCAGGTAGGACCTGAACCATGCAAGGGCAGAGCCTGTGATGCCAGCGGACTGTTCAAGCCGTGACAACAGGATGCGATGGTCCACAGTGTCAAAGGCAGCTGTCAGGTCTAACAGCACGAAGACAGCGGAGCTACCTGAGTCGGCGGCTAGGAGCAGATCATTAAAAACTCTTAAAAGGGCTGTTTCAGTATTGTGCATGGGTTTGAAGCCAGACTGAAACTTTTCATGGATTCCATGCATGGTTAAAAAAGACTGCAGCTGGGCGTAGACTACTCGCTCCAGGGCTTTTGATAAAAAAGGTAGAGATTTTTCTTTTTAAGTAGTGGCTTAACCACGGCATGTTTGAAGGCAGCTGGGACACATCCTGAGCTAAGAGAGGTGTTTAAAAGTAATAAAATACTTGCTCCAACTGAATCAAAAACATCTCTGAGAAGGCGAGAGGGAATGCTGTCTGAGGTGCAGTTTGTCGGCCGCAGGTGCTTGACTACATCCGAGAGAGAAGAGAGGGATACAGGCTCAAAGTGGTCGAGGACAGCAGGGCACAGAAAAGGAGCAGGATCTGGGGTAGCACTAGTGTGGGCTAGCCTAAGAGCAGATACTTTTTCAATAAAAATGTTTTAAGAAACTTATCACAGAGAGTAGTCGATGGGACAATAGAAGAAACATCACAGGGATTAATGATAGAGTTGAGGACATTAAAAAGAACCTGAGGTTTATGGCTGTTTTTGGAGATTAACAGAGAAATGTACTCTGTTTTGGCTGCTTTGACTGCCGTCTGGCAGTCAGAAAGGCAAGCACGAAGGATTTCTAGGGAGACATGGAGTTTATCCTATTTCCATTTTCTCTCTGCACGTCTGCAAGCGCGTCTGAGAGCATGAGTACAGTCATTGAGCCACGGCTCTGATAGAACTTTGGTGCGTCTAAGCGTAAAAGGAGCAACAGAATCCAGTATTAGTGTGCATGTCGAGTCAAACATGGAGATAAGCTCATCAGCATTAAAAGCACAGTTCACATCTAATTTACAGATCGGAGAAGCATTAAAAACATCAGAGAACTGTGAGGCAGTCAAGGGGTTAATCGAACGCAGACGACGCGCAGGGGCACGTGATTCGACTCCTGCGGAAGGGATGGAGGTTGTAAACAGAACCGGTAAATGGTCTGAGATACGCGTTGCTGCACATATTTCATCCACAGATACAGACAGTCCAAACGATAATACTAAGTCCAAAGTGTGTCCTTTTTCGTGTGTTGGGCCAGCCACGGACTAAACGAGACCAAAAGAATCAAGGAGATTTAAAAAGTCCCTAACCAGAGGTTTGGACTCGCAACACACATGGACATTGAAGTCTCCGGAGATCAAAACACGATCATATTTCACCATGATCCCGGACAGAAAGTCAGAAAAGTCACTTATGAAATCCTTATTGCACTTTGGCGGACGATACACGACTGCGCAGAGTATAGGCGAGGCCGGGTTCAGTTCAAAAAGCTGCAACTCAAAGCTAGCATAGCTAGTTACAGGGTGAAGCAATCAGCATTGGAGGCTAGCTCTAAACACTGATGCTATGCCCCCACCATGGCCGGTGGCACGGGGGGAGCTGGAGAATGTACAGTCAGGAGGAAGAAGTTCAGAGAACGGTGTATACTCGCCAGCGTGGACCCAGGTCTCCGTCAGGAACATAAAATCCAGTTCACGAGAGGTGAAGAAGTCGTTTAGCAGGAACGTTTTGTTTGCTATCGACCTAGCATTTAGCAAAGCCATGCAAAGTTCTCAGCTGACGAAGATGTGCGTGTTGAACGCCGCGCGGGCCGGGAGCAGTCAGTCGGGGCAGGAGGAGCTGCCAGCGGGCCCAGCAGAGTCCGCAGCTCCGGAAAAACAGGGCGAATCCACCGATCCCTCACATGGCGTGCAGCGGGAGGGCCATGACATCCGAGGCGTGGATAAGTCCCAGGAGAAGCCGTCAGGTATGCCTTAAGATGGACCAGTGCACCACCACGCTTTCCCCGTCGTCTAAAGCGCTTTCGGCGAGGCAGGATGCAGGGCAACCGGCGCAGGTAGGTGGGAATATTCGACAGTAGAGGGGGGGGGGGACGATTTATGGTTGCCAGATGTAGGTTTGGGCAGCAATATCAACTCCAGTGAGGGTCTGAGGTGGAGGAGAGCTTGGCGATCGTAAACGAGCAGAGCAGAGACATTCTGACAAACATAAAACAAAAACAGGATAGCTAAAAGGTAGAGAGCTGAGGGAGCGGCGAGCCGACACAGGCGCCATCTTTTGTCATCAAATTTGCTTTGGCTGTCTAACGAAAGGACATCTAAGCAAAGACTGTCAGAAAAGAATGAAATGTGAAGTTTGTTCAATGAAACATCCAACAATATTGCACATCTACAAGAAAAAGATTGAACAAAAAGACAACTCTGATAATTACACCCAAGCAGCTTCTGTAAGTAGTGCATTAGTCTCTTTAAATGGCAGAAACCACACTGGGGCCGGTGGTCAACAAACCCTACCAATTATCCCAGTTCAAATAAAGTTGTCAAACTCGAACCAGACTGTGCAGACTTACGCATTTATGGATCAGGGAAGCACTGCAAGTTGTTGTACTCAAGCCCTTCAACAAGATGTGCATGCCAAGGGCAAGAGAACAAAAATCGTCTTAAAAACCATGGGTCAGGAGAAAATGATTGACACTTCCTTTGTCAAAGGTCTTGAAGTGAGTTGCATCGAAGGCAATGATTTTTATCAGCTGCCTAAAGTATACACAAAAGAGGAAATTCCTGCTGGAAAAGAGCACATTCCCACTCAAGAAAAATAAATGGAAATATGTAAGAGAAATTAAGTTGCCTGAATTGGATTGTGAAATCGGGTTGCTTATAGGAACAAATGCACTAAAGCTAATGGAGCCGTGGAAAATAAACAGTCAAAATAGAGGACCCTTTGCTGTTAAGACAGTCCTAGGTTGGGTTGTGAATGGACTGAATCAGGAAACCACTGAATCTGAGAATACTTCATGTGCTGTTGTTAATCGGATATCAGTGACAGATTTAAGTGAGCTGCTGGTGCAGCAATACAATCATGACTTTCCAGAGAAACGTTGTGATGAGAAGAAAGAGATGTCAGTTGAAGACAAACAATTCTTAAAGATCATGTCAGATTCAGCTGAAATCAAAGATGGACATTATCAGCTTGAACTTCCATTTAATATCATGATGCCAAACAATCGCAAACTTGCAGAGCAGAGAGCAGAATCATTAAAAAGGAAATTCAAAAGGAACAAAGTTTTCCATGATGAATATAAAACATTCTTGGAGGCTGTGATAGCAAAAGGTCACGCTCAGCTACTGCCCCAAGAGCAGCTCAAACCTGAGAGTGGAAATATGTGGTGCATACCACATCATGGGGTTCATCACCCAAAGAAGGGCAAGATTTGTGTAGTGATCGATTGTTCTGCATCTTATCAAGGATGTTCATTCAATGAAAAGCTTATTCAGGGTCTCAATCTTACCAACACGCTACTTGGTGTGCTCATTCGATTCAGACAAGAACAAATAGCTTTCATGGCTGATTTCGTGGGGATGTATCATCAGGTCAAGGTGGCTCCTGCCGATCAAGATTATCTTCGCTTTCTTTGGTGGCCAGGAGGAGATGTCAGTTTACCTCTCGTTGAGTACAGGATGACAGTACATCTATTTGGTGCCACTTCATCAGCAAGTTGTGCAACCTATGCTCTTACTAAAACTGCTGCAGGTGCTGATCTCTCTCTCTCTCTCTCTCTCGTCCGGTTATACTTCACTCGCGTTTATGTCCAAATCCATCAGATCTAGCTAGTTTTAGCTAATGATATGGCTGCTGCCCCTCCCTACACGCAGATCACGCAGAGTCAAACCTCATCTTATGCCCAAATTCCAGCTGAGAGGGTCTTCTCTATAGCTGGCCTGATTGTGAATCGCCTCCGCACCCGCCTCTCCGCTGAGCATGTAGACATGCTCATATTCTTAAACAAGAATGAGTATTGAATAGCTGCATTCTGTGCATAGGCCCTGTTATAGGTTGTTGATCTCTGTTGTAATAGGGTTACGTTACCCTAACCGGTTATGTTGTTCGTGTATGATCCCTCTTTAATTTAAAAACCAAGTTATGTTTTAAGCATGAAAGCTGTAGGCCTATAGCTGTCAACTGTTCAAACTGTGATCACCAGTTCAATACATTTGACAAATTCGACCAAATCGAATAAAGCTGATTGAGAAGGAGATGAGAGTGTTTAATGACTCTATGAGAGGTCTCACAATCTCCAAGGATAACTTGGATAAGGCTGAAGCAGCAGTGTTGTGTTCTTTTGTGTCTTTTCCAGAGGAAGTGGACACTTTGAAAAGGGGAAAACCTATCAAAGGAAGTAGTGCACTGTATAAATTGGATCCAGTGTACGAGAATGAACTGGTAAAGGTTGGAGGAAGGCTAAATAAAATGGCAATGCCTGAGGAAGCAAAGCACCCAACCATTCTTGGAAAACACCACCATGTCTCTAAAACTATACTTCGAGATATTCATCAACAAGTTGGTCACAGTGGAAGGAATCATGTTATCCAGGTTAAGACAAAAATACTGGATACCATGTGCCAATGCATTAGCCAGAAAAATAAAATATGAATGTACTGGGTGTATCTCAATGTCGAGGAAAGCTGCTCCAGAGCCACTATTTCAAGGATACTACGTCATCGAGTGCCGCCGAAGGACTGTTCCAATGTCCAGGATACTTGGAATTCTACCGAGGCCGGCGTCCTTCGTTGAGGGACATTTCGAGGCTGCACATGTGTAACCTCTGCGGTCTTAAAAACCCCACAATGCTTAGTTTGCGGACGGACCAATTTCCAAAATCTTTGGCGGAAATCGCGCTCCATTTAAGGCGGGCCTCGCATATGACGCACACCTGCACACCTGTTAGCCTGTTCCACCATTCTTTGTTTTCCGAGGCTAGGAAGGATGTTTGCCTCGCTTCAGAAGGAACTGACTCGGAGGGACTTGTTCTACCAAGGAAGCGTCCTCTACATTGAGAAACACCCACCGTGTGCAGACGCATGCATGGAAATGCAGGAGAACAAAACATTTCAGATCTGCCAACAGACAGAATTATACCAGACCTACCACCATTCACATATGTTGGAGTGGATTACTTTGGCCCCCTGGAAGTGAAAAGAGGACGAAGCATTGTGAAACGATATGGAGTTATCTTTACCTGTCTAACAACCAGAGCGGTGCACTTGGAAGTAGCTCATTCGTTGGATACAGATTCAAGCATTAATGCCTGCAGACGTTTCATCAGCAGAAGAGGCCAAATATTGGAGATGAGGTCAGACAATGGGACTAATTGCGTTGCCACTGAAAGATAGCTGAAGGAATCTATAAAAGAGTGGAATCTGAGCAAAATAGAACAAGCCCTCCAGCAAAACAGGGATGCAAACTCATCAGGTATGAAAAAGGTGACAAGGATCTGAGCCCCCAAACCCCACGGAATATCGGCTTTAAAATGAGGAATAACAGAGGATTTTAGCAGTCAGAACAACTAAAGCAGTTCATAATAACAGAAACGCCAAAGAGTCACATCTAATAGAAATGTATAAAAGCATTTATTTTAATTGTGTAGCAGTCAATTTATAATTTTGGCAGCAATGTTGAGCATTTTGAAAATGTATTTTCATGCCTCTGTGCAAGGCTTAGTCTTTCTATCTTTATAGCCAGTGGTGTAAAGTAACTAAGTTCATAAACTCAAGTACTATACTTGGGTACAATTTTGAGATACTTGTACTTTATTTAAGTATTTCAATGTTTTGCTACTTTGTTCTTCTTCTCCTCTACAGTTCAGCGGTAACTGGTGTACTTTTCCTCCACTACATGTATTTAATACCTTTAGTTACTTTACAGATGTGGATGAATGATGTGAAATATAATCAAGTGTTAAATCAGACTTTAGTTCCACCTGGAGTAAATTCACAAGCTACCCTGCAGTATACAAAGTCATTCAAACTAGCTGCACCTTTACCAGCTTTGAGAACACTTTCATGATCAATCATTATAAAACATATATATTATTCTGAAATGGACCAATCTGCACAATGACTACTTTTACTGTCGCTACTTTAACTATATTTTGATGATAATACTTTTATACTTTTACTCAAGGAACATTTTGAATGCAGAAATGTTACTGTAACAGAGTATTCCTACACTCTGGTACTTCTACTTTTACTCAAGTACAAGATCTGAGTACTTCTACCTTTACTCAAGTACAAGACCTGAGTAGTTCTACTTTTACTCAAGTACAAGATCTGAGTGCTTCTACTTTTACTCAAGTACAAGATATATACTTATACCACCTCCGTTTATAGCCTATGAAAATAACTATTTGAAAACGAAGGCTCGTTCAGCTGTTCACCAGCGGTCCAGTCTGTGCCACAGTGACTCCGGACCGCACAGTTAATATTAACGAACGCACCGTAGGTAATGTAGCTGCTGAAGCTAGACCCTCATCCCTGAGCAGCAGAGCCTTATTATACATCCATGAGCAGAGCCGACAGGCAGGAAGACTCGAGCACACAGCTCGCGCTTCATTATAATATATAAAAAAAGAACACCATGCGTGTCATGATGGCACATAACAGCTCGCGGCCGCAGATTACTCCGGGTCCCAGACCCCCCCCCATACCCCAAAAATATTTGTATTGCAGATCTACATGAATCACACAAACGACCTATTTTGGATTCAAAACGGCGAATTTCGCCGAAAGGTGACAAGTTTGCATCCCTGGCAAAAGGATGTGAAATGGACCTTCAATCCTCCTTACGGAGCACATCATGGCGGAGTATGGAAAAGACTAATCTGGCTTGTAAAGAAAATTCTGCTATCCATCACAAAACAACAAACACTTGACGACGAAAGCCTTTCAACAGTTCTGTGTGAAGTTGAAGGAATTCTCAACAGCCGACCAATAACTACAGTGTCAAATGATCCAAATGACTTGGAGCCTCTCACACCAAGCCATTTGCTGCAGTTCAAGGTCAAACCTGCGTTGCCACCAGGCTTATTCCATCAGCAAGATACATACTCAAGTGCAGTACATAGCAAATTTGTTTTGGACCAGATGGATCAAAGAATATACCACTTTTGCTAGAAAGACAGCAATGGAATCGCATTAACCGGTTTAGCCCGAGAGCCCCCGGTAGAGGGGGCTGCAGGTTTTTTTTTCTTTCACAAAACTGTTTTTAATATTTCAAAACCTATTAACCTGTTTCACGCCTTCCCCCCGGTACCGGGCGGATAAACGCGTCATTTGCAGGAAACAACGTCTAAGGAATCTTAATATTGAATAAAACTATGAATGTGTTATATCCATGTAACGGGAAGAAACTCAGCTAACTGATCTTTTTAATTATTTTTTTCAAAAAAAACCCACAATGCTAGCACTCAGCCTCTAAATTAGCCTCGACGAAAAAACGTAACCTACAAAGGCACATAAACTCACTCAGAACTCCCTTATTACTTATCCTAGATGCACAACCAAACACTCTTTTTTGGTGTCCTGGAGACACTGAATCTAACGGTGCCCACCTCAACACTCAGTGATAAACATTCGCGACGCTATCAACGAAAGCGTACATCATCACATGTGGAGCCAAGAAGCTAAACATGTAAATATGGCTTACCTTGGTCAAAAGTGGTCTTCAATGGCATTAAAACGATAAAAAAAACGATGCTGCAGTTAATCCATAGGTTCATCCTATGTGTCTGTGCCTTCTTTGAAATTATTTCTGATAATCCATAAGCAATACAACTGCGTTTTAGTTTCCAAACTCCAGAAGGAGACATTCCTCCAGTTTAGTTTCGCTTTCCACACGCGAAGCGGCAACATTTTTTCTTTACAATGTGTGTCTATGTGAGTCTCCTCCTTCGATTCTATTGGCTCTAACGGTCACAAGGGTATGTCAACCAACCAGATCGAGCAAGGGGGGCCAAAGATAGGTCAAATCCACCCAAATGACCCCAGATGGCCCAGTTTTTGGCTAAATCTCTCTAAAAAGGTCAAATTTCACTTGTTTTGCATCAATCTTGATACAGGGTACTTATTATATGTTGTACTTTGGATTCCTAAAGCTTTTAGTCTACTAACCCATCATCCAAGGGTAGTTTTCACTATCTGTAAAAAATAATTTTTGGACGGACACTATAATTTACAGTTTTTTACTATGTAAAATCTGAATTTTCTTTCAAATAAAAAACATTTATATTGATTCTGACACTTCTACATCCAACTCACAGGTTTATCATTACTTTGAGAAAAGATTATTAATTTAACCCTTTTAGAAGGGAAGATATGGTCATTTGTTCTGGGAATGTCATTTTCGAGCCTGAGACCTGAAAAACAGGCTCAGAGTGGAACAGGTTAATGTGTCATACCAGATTAACGGGAATAAACTCAGCTAACTGACAGTACGAACCATTTTTACCAAAACAAAAACACAAGTCTCATAAGAAGCGTCTAAATGACCCCTGAGCGAAAAAATGCTAACGCACAAGTGCATTAGCCCCGCGCACCAACGGAGAGAGAATAACTTATGGCAACACAAAAAAAAAACATGGGAGCGGTGGAGTGATGAGGAGGTGTCGGTGTTTTTCGCCTGCCGTCTTTTCTGCAGACTTGTCAAAATAAAAGTAAGCAAAACACTACTTTTGAATTCATTATTGAAATGTGTGCATAATAGGGGTGTAACAGTATACGTATTTGTACCAAAATTATTCTGTATGAGCCCTTCGGTTCGGTACACGTGTGTACCGAAGTGTACCGAAGTGTACCGAGCGAATATGACGTTAAACGTAAAAAATTGAGAACGTGAACAACTTTTTGGAAGTAATCTCAGGTGCTGTGACGCAGCATTCAGTGTAATTTGCTCACATTGGGTTCAACACGTCATAGAGCAACTAAGTCATATCATTGGACGAGAGGCATACTATGAGAGCTGGTCACAGGGATACGTTCAAATGTAGTCAGTAATTTGAGGAACTGTCGAAATGGCGAACGCAAATAAAGTTGAGCTCGAAAATCCTCCAGCATCATTGAAGTCTCCGGTTTGGGAACATTTTGGTTTTGCAGTTACGTACAAGGATGACGGACAAAGACAGGTGGACCGAACCAAAGCTGTTTGTCGGCATTGTTCAACTAAAATTGGTTACGCGGCTGGCAATACATCAAACATGCACACTCATTTGAAAAGGCATCCCCCGAACGTGAATATCACCGGTACCAAAAGAAAAAAGACTGAAGTGCAAACTCAACTCCCACTAGCAATTAAGCCTCCACCACTCGCAAAAAGTTCAGACCGAGCCAAAGCTATTACAAAAACGCCAAATATCCTTATGTTGCCATGTTAGCAAAGCGCTATCTGGCTGTATCTGCTACCTCTGTCCCTAGCGAGAGGGTGTTCTCCACAGCAGGAGACATTGTTAGTGCCAGCAGATCTGCCCTTTCGGCAAGCAATGTGGACAAGTTAATTTTTCTTTAAAAAAACATGAAAATACAATGACAAGCAAGCAAGTCCTAATGTCAAGCTGGCTGCTTAGGTACTAGTACAGTACAGTTCAAATACAGATTATTTCAGTTCATCGAAATGCTGCACCTTAATGTCTATTTTATCATATTTTGTATTTGTGAATACATTATTCACAGTTTAATAATAATTAAAAACCCCAAAAAGATATTTTATGTTTTGTGATCATTTTTTCTGCTGTACCGAAAATGTACCGAACCGTGACCTAAAAACCGAGGTACGTACCGAACCGAAATGTTTGTGAACCGTTACACCCCTAGTGCATAACAATGAAATTAATCGCAGAAAATTAAAATGTTTAATCGTTGCCCAGCAATAATAAACAGTCAGAAGTGTTACCAAATTGTTTAACGTGTTACCAAAAGAGTTTAAAGCAGGGCTGTCCAAACCTTTTTCACCGAGGGACACATACAGAAAAACATACGAAGGGCTGGTGCACTCATAAAGGTGAGGTATATTGCCTCATCAGTTAAAGGGGACCTATCATGCAAAATGCACTTTTGTACGTCTTTTATACATGAATATGTGTCCCCGGTGTTCCAGGGAACTCACCAAGTGTCAGAAAACACAACCCTCTCTATTTTCCTCCATACCCAAATCTCTAAAAAAGGGGCTGCAACGGATCTGATAAAAACTGATCCAGATTTGAACACTTCACCGACGTCAGTAAAGTGGCGCTACGGCTATTGGGCCAACTCTCCACCAATCAGGGGAATGTGGGGTTGGGCCACGGCCGGCCATTGCAGTTCGAAAGCGCTGGAGACGCTGTAGTACATATGCCAGGCCTGTAAGTGGCGCTGTAGTCTGCCACAAAAGCAGCGAAGAAGACTTCCCGCGCATATGGTAACCATGGTTACCCTTCTGTTTATTCTCCGCTGTGGCTTTTTTTCTCCCTCCCCGAGGCAAGCGTTTGCTCCCGCTGCTTTAATTCAATGCAATCCCCCCCCGTCGAGGCAAGCACTGTAATTCTCTCCGGTTAGTCCACCAGCAGATGACAAACACCCACCTCTCCGCCTCTTCCAAGGAACGAGGGGACCGTGCGGCAGAGTTTCAGTTAGGTTTTCTTTCGCCGGTCAAGATGTCCGTTAAAGTTTAAATCTTCCGGACAAAATTAGAAAAGTGCCGGTCAAAGGTCTTCTTTGTGATTTATTGAGCTTTAAAACAAATGAATAACGACTCAAAAGGCCTATAATAACATGGAGGACGGAGATCTATTTTTCTCCCCCTCTTCTGACTTCATCAGAGCACGGCTCCCCTCTCCTGCAGGGGGGCGTGGTCAGCTGCAGCTCACAGAATCAGCCCCGTAGACAGCAAACAGCAAATAGAGCGAAATGAGGCATGGCTAAAATGCATGATCTGTTTGGAATTTTGAAAACAGAAACGTATAAATATACCTTATATAGGTATGGCCCAAAAATATATCATTTAAATATAGCATGATAGGTCCACTTTAAGTTATAAGTTAGCAACATGTAGGTAAATTAGGCTCGATACATGAATATGCTTTAAGAAAAACACCGCCTACATCACAGCTCTCTGTAGGGTTTCATTTATCTTGTTGGCAGCTCATCCCTTAAAAACAGAAGTCTCAGAGTGATTATAATAAGATGAAATATGAAAGGTCTATTTCAAGCTTGTTATGTAAATAAGTTATTAGGCTTTTTGTATCAACTAAGATTTGTTAGAAAATGTTATCAACATGAATTGACTGAATTTAATTTAAAAGTGGGCTTATTAACACATGAATACTACTGTGTAATATATCTGTACATATATATTTAAGAAGTACAATATAAGAAAAGCAAAAGTTTCATTTGTGGGCCATATTTCATTATACTTTTTGAATTAGCTGAGGGCCAATTCAAAATGGCCAGCGGGCCGCATTTGGCCCCCGGGCCGTAGTTTGGACACCTCTGCTTTAAAGTGTTAATGAACAGTAAAGGGAACAGACCTGCTCTGTGTATGCGAAGCTGAGGCTGTAAAACAGCGTCCGGTAGTTTCTGGAGTCTCTCGTTCTCCTCTTTGGAAAGAGACAGCTCCTCTTTGGAAAGAGACAGCTCCTCCTCGAGCTCTGCTATCCTTTTTTCAAACAGAGCAAATATCTCTTCAGCAGCAGCAGTGAGTCGCTGCTTCTTCAACGACAGCAGCATTTGGACTTTACTCATGTTTACTAGATCACCTTTTCCTGCAAACTCCGTTAAACACACCGTTTCTCTCTTCACCAAACTCTCAATCTGACTAGTGTTGCTAACGTGTTTCCAGCTAGCATGCTAAGCTAGCTCCTATAGTCCGAGGTAAACGCTCCAGAAAAAAGAGCACAGAGTCTATTCGGAGGTTTATCCAGACACACAGATGATGGATCAGTAGTGCTGGAGCTCACAAACGCTTTATCAGGAACACAGAGAGAGAGAGAACCGTAGCGACGAGACGCCACATGGATCCAGGTTAGAAAGAGCTTCTTCTTCTCTCGGTTTATGGCGGATTGCAAACAACTTTAGGGTGCATACCGCCACCTACTGTACATGAGTGTGTATTATCATGTCATTCCATCTCTAATAAAACAAAATAACGAAAAATAAAATAAGAAACCATAGAATAAATAAAACAAAACAAAACAACAATCCATGATCTATTCTAACCTAATGTTACATTATTTGTCCTACCCCAGTTTCCCTCAGAAAGGTAAACAGTGCCTTTCTGGTAGCTCTTCCTCCCTCTCCTTCTGTTCCCAGAATACCAACCACACTCCATTCCCTCTCTGCCTCTATCACTTTACCCTTTAGTTTTTCTCTTTCAGCTTTATAGATGTCACAATGTAATAAGATATGTTCCACATGTTCTTTAACTCCACAGCTCCCACACTTGTCACTGTCACTTTTCCCCATGACATACAGAGTACCATTCAATGCTGTGTGATTTAGTCTGAGTCTAGCTATCATGATTTCCTCCCTTCTGTTTCTTTCTTTATAAATATTATCCCATAATCCCCTCTGTTTCGTGTTTCCAAAGTGCTGATTCTCTGTCTGTTACTTTAGATGAAAATAAGGAGCCCCTCCCCACGCCCCTCTGAGAGAGATTTGGTTAAAAAGAACACAATGGTGCTCTAGGAGGACATTCAGGTGATAAGGGGGGGGGTTACCTTGGTTGGTGATTGGCTAATGGTTACACAAGCCAAAAAATCGTTATGACATCACAAAGTGGCCAACATCTGATCAGCTCATTTTCAGACAGGTTTTTATAAAAATGGATCAGGACAAAAAGAGAGAGAATCTTTTTTCCTGAAACTTTCAGAGTCTCTTTCCACAGAGGGGACACATGTTGATGAAGAAGAGACATGAAGAAGAGGGGACACATGTTGATGTAGAAGAGACATGAAGAAGAGGGGACACATGTTGATGTAGAAGAGACATGAAGAAGAGGGGACACATGTTGATGTAGAAGAGACATGAAGAAGAGGGGACACATGTTGATGTAGAAGAGACATGAAGAAGAGGGGACACATGTTGATGTAGAAGAGACATGAAGAAGAGGGGACACATGTTGATGAAGAAGAGACATGAAGAAGAGGGGACACATGTTGATGTAGAAGAGACATGAAGAAGAGGGGACATGTTGATGTAGAGGAGACATGAAGAAGAGGGGACACATGTTGATGTAGAAGAGACATGAAGAAGAGGGGACATGTTGATGTAGAGGAGACATGAAGAAGAGGGGACACATGTTGATGTAGAAGAGACATGAAGAAGTGGATTTTGCATAATAGGTGACATTTAATAAAGACAATGGTTAAAACAAATAGTGCAAAATAACTCACCAGCTGCTTCACAGAGTTCTGCTGCTCCTGCATTGCGCTCAGAAACGAGGAGGCCTTCTCCGTCGTGGAGAACTCATCCTGCTCCTGGTCGTGGTAACTCAGCAGGCTCAACGTCGTCTGGAGGAAACACGTTCAATTAGAGCGAGGAAACGTACCACCAGTGGCGACTGGTCATTAGGGGGCAGGTGGGGCACAGCCCCACCTAGTGTCAGCAGAAAAGTATTACAAATAATGATTACAAAAATGCAAAAAAATAAATAAAAAAATATATAAAATATATTTTAAGATCATGTTTAATCATCTGATTCGTCTGTACATTGCTGTTTTAGTCTGTGTTCTTCTAATTAGTGTGTCTACAGTCACAGTGTGTGCCTATTGAGCTGTTTAGAGCCATGTGGGACAAAACCTGATTATGCCCCTTCCTCTCGCTGTGAAGTCAACGGTGACTGTAAAAACTACACTGCGCATGCTCAGAGTATTTTGTAATGTAATGTGTGTGGCAAAAAAATAATGACCAGAGGGGCACGGAGCTACCATCCCCACCATACGTCATCTCAAATCATTCAGAGCTGATTGGCTGTAAGTACGTGTGCCGCGAAAAGTGTGCTGTGTGAAGAGGAGACGAGAGAGCTGCAGTGGCGCGTCCTAAAACCAGGAAGTAAGCACAAAAAAGCAATGAGATTTCTCCAGAGGATTTTAGAAAATAGCTCAAAATAAGATCTGTGGGAAACGTACCTGTTAGATAAATGCACGTTTTGATTAGCCGGATAATATCCACATGTCTACCCTACTTTTATCATTTTTTTATCATAAATCTATGGATTAGATTTATGATAGACTTTTGAAACTACAAGAAGATAAGGAGGACTTTTACAAAAAAGTAATAGAAATGTTTGTCCAGAAGGATAGACAAATGGACTTCATCTTCAAGTCAAGGTAAGACCGCCATTTTATTGAAAATGGGATCTTACTAAGAGAGAACAATTCAATATTTAAATGATAAAATTACATTTTTTGGGTATCCTTTTGTTGAACTGTCTGTTTAAAATGAATCGAAGCATCAGACAAAAAAAGCTTTTGAAAATAATATTATATTTTGGTTTAGGTCAAAATATAATATTTGTAAACCTGAAGAGTCAGTGCCAGTGCCTCACCAGCCATGAACCTCACTGCACGTCACTGCAGAAGCTTATATATAGACATCTAAGTTTTTTGTGCCCCACCACTTTTGTACATATAAAAACGCCACTGCGTACCACATAGTAGTTGTCTACTCATAACCCTGTTGATTACCGCACAGTTTTATGACAGAAATGTATACTAGGGGTCCCCAGCACATAGAAACTGCCGGATATAAACTTCCATATGTTGGGCAATTTGCACAATTAATACAAGTTGCATTAATTAGCATTAGTTCAAAGATGGCTTGGCCGATTTGGACAGTTTATGAGTGGTTTGGGGGGTTATTGAAGATGTTGAATCTATGTCTAACATTTTCAGGATCATAAATGGCAGTTTTTACCAGAAATTACCATATTTGTCTTCTGTGGGCTGATTTCAATTAATTTTGGGTTGATTTTGAGGATTTAGTGGATGCTGGATCGTTTGGGTTGGACAGATTGCTTATATGTTTGAAAATAAATTGTCCACAGTAGAGGTAATAATGTTGATCTGGTGCTCTCTGTATCCAATGGTTGCAACACTAGTCATGGTGGTGCCACAGAGAGTACAAACATGGCCACGTTCTGGTTTAAACTGCCATTTTGGGTCCTGAAATGGATATAGAGAGCACAACATAAAATGTGTTATCCCTACTGTGTTGTTTTTCATTTTATAAATAAGCAATCTGTCCAATCCAAGTCCTCAAAATCTTCCAAATCGACCCAAAAGTAATCAAATTCAGCCAACTAGAGTACAAATAGGGATATCATATATTGTTGTTAAAACTGCCTTTTTTTTAAAACCAGAAATGGATTCAGCATCTTCAAAACAAAAAAAAACTCCAAAATGTACCAAATCAGCCAAGACATATTTTAACTATTGTCTGCATACATGTAGGCTATAATGCTAATAAATGCAACTTGTGCTAATTGTGCAAATTCACCAACATATGCAGTTTTCTATGTTCTGGGGACACGTACATTTATAACATAAAACTTTGGGGTTCTCAACATTTCCGAGTTCACATTACCTCAGCCACATCCCCTCTGAGCTGCATGTGTTGTATGAAAAGTGCTATAAATAAAGCTTTATTATTATTATTATGACATCAAGTCAAATTCCTCGTACCTGGTAATATTCTGATTCTGATTCAACTATGTTTCTCTTCTCTGAACAATGGATTCCCAACGGATATTTAATATGTAATATTCCATCCGTCACATACTTTGTAAATATAATAACTTGCTTTATATCTTGTTATTGTCAATTTGTAAATTCAACATGTATATTTTCTACTTTCGTGTTTATTTCTAGTCTTTTAATTTTTACTGTACAATGCCATGTCTTTTTATGCTGCTGCAACACAAACATTTCCCACATTGGGATCAATAAAGTACTTCTTACAAACATATTTTGAGATTGACAATAAAGTTGACTTTGACTTCTTATCTTTTCTCTGCCCAACTGGTTGGGCAGGTCAGGCTTCCTGCTGAACATGAGGGAGTAGGGGCTGAACTTGGTGGTGGGGTTGCTGGACGTTCTGAACAGAAACAGCACCGGGTCCAGGAAGTCGTCCCATTGGCTCTGCTTCTCCGCCACCATCTGCTCCACGGCCTCTTTCAGCTGCGAGAAGCTGCCGTCGTGCAGAGGGTTGAGCTGAGGCGGATCCAGAGGAGACACCGCCTGCACGATGCTCCACCTGTCACTCAGGCGCTCGCTCACCTGCACAGACAATCAACATGTATCATGTATCATGTATCATATATATATATATATATATATATATTTTAAACTTTGTTTTTATTGTTTTTAGTTTTTGTTACAATAATGAACAGACAAACAATATGAAAGCAGACAATTGAAAGTAGAGGCACTAAATACTGATATACACCTGAACATCAGCAGGAGAGGACTCTTTAAAGTAGAGACACTACATACTGCAGGGGGGCTTGGTCAGCAGAATCAGACCCGTAGACAGCAAACAGCACATAGAGTGAAATGAAAAAAATGCATGATCTGTTTGGTATTTTGAAAACAGAAACGTATAAATATACCTTATATAGGTATGGCCCTACAATATATCATTTAAATATAGCATGATAGGTTTCCTTTAAAGTAGAGACACTACATACTGATATACACCTGAACATCAGCAGGAGAGGACTCTTTAAAGTAGAGACACTACATACTGATATACACCTGAACCTCAGCAGGAGAGGACTCTTTAAAGTAGAGACACTACATACTGATATACACCTGAACATCAGCAGGAGAGGACTCTTTAAAGTAGAGACACTACATACTGATATACACCTGAACATCAGCAGGAGAGGACTCTTTAAAGTAGAGAAACTACATACTGATATACACCTGAACATCAGCAGGAGAGGACTCTTTAAAGTAGAGACACTCCATACTGATATACAGTGATTTTAGTGTCATGTGAAATCTCTGTTTCTTCTCTTAATGTTTATCCTTGTTTTAAGTTGCAAATGGTCCTGCAGTGATGCAAAAAACCTTCCAGACTTTATCTGATAATAAAGTATCATCGTATGTTGTGAAAACAGCAGCATGGGTGTTTACATCTGTGCTTTAATATTTATTTACAGTATTTTAATAATCTCACCTCATCACAGAAGTTAGCGTTCTGCGTGCACACTATTGTTTTAGGGGCACCAAACCTGAAAGAAAAGAGAAGAAGAGGAGATTAATTTCAGGTTAAAAATATTGTTATTTCTGCGTCCTGATGGTTGCATTTTAGAAAAAGTCAGATTTTTTTTCTGATTTTACTTCCATTCTTGAGAGGATAATAAATACATGGATCCTGATATTGAAGACCAAGCCGGTGACGAGTGAGATTTTTCTAACAAAAACACACATGTGAAAGGGAAGGAAAATGGGAGACAGTGTGGGTGCCTCGAGGCGAATCATTTTCAGATTATATATATACACAGTATTCTGGTCTTGGACATCACTGAATCCTTTCTGGCAGGAAGATCATGGACTTTTACGAAAAGTTTTTCAGATAGACTTTCCATTTAACTTTGAATCTTAATATTCGATGATTCCTCTAAAGTAAAATATTTATTTTGAACCCTGAGTGCTGCTAGCAAGAATGGCATTACTAGAATGTGGTTAAAACCAGGAAAACCTATTGTGGATATGGGCATTGTTTAGGATATTTTGGAGGATTACCTTTGCTTTGAGATAGCGACACATTGAATATGTGACATGTCTCCATGCTTTAATGTTCAAAAAGCTCTTTATTTTTCTCGTACTAGAGGGAGAATCTCCAAAAACAGAATAGGGCCTCTTTAAGATTCACATATCATGAATGAGGCTTCAAACACCTGGTCAGGTAAAGTGTGATTACAGGTGATCTTGTGAAGTGTATCTACCTGTATATGCATTTGGAAATACATTTTGCGACAGAGAGAGCGTCCGTCCTCTGAACCGGAAAAGCTTCGGGCCATTTACTGAAGTAATCGATGAGCACTATGACGTTAGAGTTCCCCTGCTGCGTCTCTGGGAAAGGCCCTGAGGAAGAGGAAGAGGAAGATAAGGTGAGGTAAGGTAAGGTGAGGTAAGGTAAGGTGAGGTAAGGTAAGGTAAGGCAACGTAACATTTAGTAAGAAATAAAACAGTAGATAAATATAATTTGAGGAAATTAAATTAAGGCAAAAACCTATAATGTCGATCCCAACGATCTCCCAAGGTGCGTCCACTTTAATGGGCCGGACCGTCCTGGCCAGGTTTTTACTCCTTTCTGTGTGCTGACAGGTGTCACACACTTTGATCTGAAACAGGACACAGTTCAAAGTTAAATATTAATATAACTATTAAGTCACAGTGGCATAGAGTAGAGCAGGTGTTGGACCCTGAAGGCAGCATCTCCCTGGTCCAATGGGATTTTGGATTATTGCAGAAAATAATCTCTTTGTCAAACAAACGTTTATGATACTGACATGTTTAGTTCAGCAAGATAATCTCCACATATTAACACCACTTTATGATTTTGTAAGGAAAAAGCTAACTACAGGCTATAAGGAACTACAGCACGGTCACATGACTTCACGTCACCACCGCTAAGCTAAAGGTGGCTAATGTTGGGCTATGAAGGAACTACAGCGCGGTCACATGACTTCACGTCTCCACCGCTAAGCTAAATGTGGCTAATGTTGGGCTATAAAGGAACTACAGCACGGTCACATGACTTCACGTCACCACCGCTAAGCTAAAGGTGGCTAATGTTGGGCGTGATGGCATTTAGTCGTCTCATTTAGACACTTGTTAGCAACCGACAGTGGGTTATTTACTGATGTATTTTATGTCGTAAAACTAAAAGTGAAAATCTCTTCAGCTTGTGTCAACCTCAGACCTTATTTCAGGATAATAACCTAAAACACATTCAGAAAAAACTTCAACACCAGGGGACAGGAAGGGATACAATGCTGACTCATCCCTTGGTTTTAGGACTCATTCCTGCACCACTGCATTAAAGACGAACGTACCCAGTCCACCACGTCCTTGATGATGCCCCAGCCAGTAGTACTTGCTCTGGATTCGGTGCACGGTCTTCTTCTGGCCGAGGTGATGACCGATGTCGTTGAAGTGGCAGTCGAGGAAAAATCTGCCTCTTCCTCCTCCGCCTCGATCACCACCTCCCTCTTCTCCTCCTTCTTCGGCCCGACGTAGTACAGCTTCCCCTCTGAGTGAAGGAAGACACAATATTAGATTTTGGATAATAGAAGATTCCTTAAAATCATATTTTAAGTTCTGCTTTGGGTTGTAGACTTTGTGTTTTAAGTAAGGGATAATGAATACAACTCTTAAGGGTGATATGTCTCAATAATGACCGCCTCGCTGCACATTATCCGCCTATTTCACGGCCACATACTCAACAAACCAACGACTTGACTCACAATATCAATTGAAAATGATTATATTGACTTAAAAACGATCGTCAATTCCACCGGGCACTATTTTGCTTGGCAGCGGTGTGTTATCGAGTATTAACAACCTCTGCAATCTCCAAATTAACCAATCAGAATCGAGTATTCAATTAAGCCGTGTAATTTAACATTCATCACAAATCTAAATAAAGTATGTAACCCTGCCTTGTTTATTTTGAAAGGCATTCTAACAGGAAAAATGAAATGCAAATATAAGATTCAGATAATCATTTAAAGGTGGGGTAGGTAATTTTGGAGAAACCAGCTCGAGTGCGCTAGAATTTGAAAATACACAACCGGAGAAAATCTGCCACTTCCTTACAGAGCCCCTCCTCCAACACACACGAACGCGCACATGACCAATGAGGGCACGAGATAAGTTTGTGCACAGATGGAAGGCTGACAGGCAGGTAGGCCATCCAGTTATTTTAGCCGGGCCGGCTAAAATGATTGGTCGTGCTTTTTACAGTACTATACGGCTTCCACAGATGACATTTTTTAATGGATTTTTTGTCAAAGCACTTAAGATATTCATTGCTATCGGGATGTTAAGAGCATTCCATGGAATATAACAAAAAGCGTATCTCGAGCCGGTTTCTCAAACGTACCTACCCTACCTTTAACCTTTAACAAACTATGAATGTGTCATACCCACCTAACGGGAAGAAACTCAGCTAACTGACGATACGAACCATTTTTACCGAAACAAAACACAAGTCTCACAAGAAGCGTCTAAATAATAATAATAATAATAATACATTACATTTATAAAGCGCTTTTCCTGGTGCTCAAAGCGCTTACAAGCAAGTAAAACAAAATAACAACAAAAGTAGAAAGTGCTAAGCTAGGTGGAATAAGGGCAAGGGGTTAGTTGATTAGGAGTTGAAGGCAAGAGTGAAAAGGTGAGTTTTGAGGGATTGTTTGAATGATGTGAGAGTGTTGGCGGATCTGACGTGGCTGGGGAGGGGGTTCCAGAGTGGGGGGGGGGGGGTCTGCAGCGAAGGCCCTGTCACCCCAGGTCCGGAGCTTTGTCCTGATGGGATGCAGTAGGTTAGCTTCAGCAGACCTGAGGCGACGGGTGGGGGTGTGTCGTTGGATGAGGTCACAGAGGTAGGGGGGGGCAAGGTTGTTGAGGGCTTTGAAAGTGAAAAGTAATATTTTAAAGTCAATGCGGTGTTTGATGGGGAGCCAGTGGAGGTCATGGAGGATAGGGGTGATGTGGTCGGAGCGTCGGGTGGAGGTGAGCAAGCGGGCAGCTGAGTTTTGGACATATTGAAGTTTTTTTAGTATGAATGCAGGTGATCCAAAAAGTATGCTGTTGCAGTAATCCAGTCGGGATGTTATAAAGGCATGGATGGGTCTGATGCGGGCGATGTTCTTTAAATGGAAGAAAGCGTTTTTTGTGACCTGGTTGGAAAGTGAGGGTGGGGTCGAGGATGATGCCAAGGTTACGGATGTGAGTGGAGGGGTTGACAATGGAGCCATCGATGGTAAGATACAAATCTTGGGTTGAGCGGGTAAGTGAGTTTGGGCCAATGATTATAAGTTCCGATTTGTCACAGTTAAGTTTTAGAAAATTGTTTTGGATCCAAATGTTAATGTCAGTGAGGCAGGTGCTGAGCTGGGAGTGTGTGGTTGGAGAAATTGATTTTGTTGAGAGGTAGAGCTGTGTGTCATCAGCATAACAGTGGAACTGGAGTTGGTGTTGACGGAGGATTTGTCCAATTGGGAGGATGTAGATGATGAACAGAAGGGGACCAAGTACAGAACCCTGAGGGACGCCATGATTGACGGGAGTTGTTAATGGAGATGAATTGATGTCTGTCAGAGAGATAGGATTTAAACCAGGAGAGGGCAGTACCGGTAATGCCAATGGAAGACTGGAGGCGGTTGATGAGGATGGAATGGCTGATCGTGTCAAATGCGGCTGTTAGGTCAAGGAGAATGAGAATTGAGCGGGAACCAGAGTCAGCAGAGAGGAGAATGTTGTTGGTCACCTTGAGTAGGGCAGATGCTGTGCTGTGGCGAGTACAGAAACCAGATTGAAAAGGTTCATGAAGGTTATTGCAGTCCAGATGGGATTTTAGTTGGGAGGCAACAGTTTGCTCCAGAATTGTTGACAGGAATGGGAGGTTAGAGATGGGCCGGTAGTTATTGAGAGAATCAGGGTTGAGACCAGGTTTTTTTAGTATGGGAGTGACAGCAGCGAGTTTCAGAGCAAGGGGGACAAGTCCAGTGGACAGAGAGGAGTTAATGACTGTGGTGATAAGATGAGTGAGTTGGGGGAGGCAGGCCTTGACAAGGGTGGAGGGCATGGGGTCCAGGATGGAAGTTGAGGTATTCATGCCGGTGACTTGGGCAACTATGTCCAGTGAGGTAATTTGTCTGAAGGCTGTAAAAGGGTGCCTGGAAGGAGTAGGGTAGGCAGGTTCCGGAAAAGCATGGGTGGTGGACGAGACGGAGGAGTTGGCTGTGTTGCTGTGTATTATTTCAATTTTGCTTTGGAGGAATGAGAGGAAGGATTCACACTTTGAGGTGGTGAAGGAGTTGGAGATATTATCCATGGGGTTGAGGAGCTTGTTAATAGTTGAAAAAAGGGACTTTGGGTTATTGCTGCCAGATTGTATTACAGAGGAGTAGTGGAAGGAGCGTGCACTGTTGAGGGCATCTTTGTACTGCTGTTGGTGCAGTCTATAAATGTCTTTGTGGATAGTGAGACCCGTTCGTTTAGCATGTCTTTCGAGCTGGCGACCTTTCCTTTTGAGGCAACGGAGATGATCGGTGTACCAGGGGGCCGAGTGAGTGAAAGAGACATACTTGGTTTTATTGGAGCGAGTTGGTTGAGACAGGAGGAGAGAGCATTGTTGTAGGTGTTGACCAGGTCAGTAGGGGAAACATTCTGGGTGACGGTGGAGTCAGGGATGGTGTCAGCCAGTAGGGAGACAGCTAAGAAACTGTTTGTGAAAAAAACATCTTTTCCCACCGTAGCTGTTGTGGAGAGACGAGGGTGTCCAATGTTAGTGGCCAGCTGACGGCAGGGAGTTGGCGAGATTGTTGACGGCCAACGGCTGGAGGCTGGTAGCAAACGGGCTAGCAGGATAGGGTCCGGTACGCAGGAAAAAGCAAATAGGTAACGGAGAACTACTTGAACAAAGTAGCGATTAGGGTTGGGAACCGAAACTCGGTTCCAGATGAGAACCGATAAGAAAATGCCGGGTACCGGGTAACCATACAAAATACACAATTTTGGTTCTGCTTAACGGTTCCTAAACGCGGTAAACCCTGTATTCCACCGGGTCCGTCTGCGCCGCGGCGAGCCGGTGGAATTCAGCGGCGGACTGGCCATCAGTGTGTTCTGGAGAATCACAGAACGGCCGGTCGTCAGCCGGCTCGGTACGCTGACGGCCGGCACCGCCCTTCATTTTTTTTAAACGGCATCATGTAAGTTGCGCTGACAGGCGACAGAGGTCCACAGTTGCCCCGCAGCGGGGCTCCCCCCGCCCTCTGTTGGAGTAGAATACCTCTGCTACGCGCCGTTCGTTGGATGAGGCTGGATCTCTATTAAATTAAGAAAGGAATTGAAAACACCGGAATCAAAGTTATAACAAATTATCTGAGTTTACTTCTAGTAGGAAACCAAACACATATACAAGTTATACAGAGTACTCCGGGTACCCCGGGCTTTTAGATTCGTGATGCGATGCGGCTAAAATGTATCGGGATCAAACCACCCATCGAACGAGAAGAGAGTGCCTTCTGTCAATGATGCGATGCGGACACAGTTTAACGGAGTCAACCACTCACCAAACCCAAAAGCAATTTTACACACACAAACGTCAGTATTTCTATCTGTCTTTGGGGCGGAGATTTGTCGATTCTTCCTTCCCACTTTTCTCCCAAGCGAATCAGAGAACCCCTGGGGAGGAGCTGTTTAAACTGCTAACCTCCCCCAAGTGTCCTGATTGGCTGGATTCGCTTCTGGCCGGGTTCAATCAGAGGTCTGCCCAGCATGTGAGATCCCAAGCCACCCCAGGTCAAAAGTCAATGTTTATCTTTACCTTATCTTACTCTACATTCCTTTCCCAGGGGATCTTTTCCTATTTTACGATGTCTTTAACGACTTAGAAACAGCATCTGGCTCTTAGAGATGATAACAGCCAATGTTGGTGTGTGAAACACAGAATCTCTGGATCAGTGAGTTTAAAAGTGAGAATAACATTCTTTTTCTAAGTGATTATCAAAACCTGTTCAAACAATACATGTTTACTTCAATACAGTGTAGAATCATATCTTCTTACTTCAATCCCTCTTTTGATCTCACCTCACGAGATCAACATATAGCATTTGAAACATTACCACTGTCAATTTTCTTCTTACTGTGTCTGTCCCAACATTTATATAAACCCATCAGAAGTTGGGATATAGAGCACTTTAAACCTTTAGGAACAGTCCACAACAACAACTTATTATGACAGTGGAGGGAGAATAAAATATGTCTAAAAAGCAAAGTCCTTGTCAGCTGAGTCATCTTTACTCTTCCCTCAATGGTGGAACTGATGAGTCTTAACACACAATGAGCAGATACAAGGCACACAACAACAACCACATGTCACCAAAATGGCAATAAAAGTAGCCACAGAAATCAGAAAAGACATTATCATACTTTTCCCTCTTTTGGTAACACATAGTTCTGTAGAATAAAAAATACAAATCCCTTACATTATGGGATATAAAAATAAAGTTGAAAGTTCCTCAAAAAAAATGGATTGTTCAGACAAAGTTCCACACCGGCTATATCAACCTGTTTCAGCGGGAAATGGAGTTCCCTGTGCCGTCTTGGTTTGCCATATCTTCGTCCCCCCAGCCCGCTGACGGCGGCTTCTGGGGTGCCTGCTAGAGAGATGTGGCCTGATTGTCCTCCCCCGGCCCGCTGATGGCGGCTTCCGGGTCGATGCTGGAGAGATGTCCTGATCCTCCTCCTCCGGCCTGCTGATGGCGCCTCCTGGGTCGACTGTTGGAGAGATGTCCTGATCCTCCTCCTCCGGTCTGCTGATGGCGCCTCCTGGGTCGACTGCCTTGACGAGAGCCAGATCTGTTCTGATGTCGTCTAGGGTCCTTGCGACGAGGGCCAACTCTTTCCTGATGTCGTCCAGGGTCCTCGCAGGTGTTTTTCCCGACCGCACACTGGCTCCAGTGGTACCAGTTGTCTCCCTTTCCATCTAGGCGAACGGCATGGGAGGTCCCCTCCAACCAGACGTAATCTGCTGTGTTGGCCTTGTGTTTCTCGGGTCCCCCTTTTGACGTCAGCAGCCTGTATGGAGAAGTCTCATACCAAGCCCTTAAGTTGCTGGAAATATGGTTTTGAAATCATCTTTTCTACTTCTTTAGTGTTTATTGGCGGCACCAACTAGACTGGAGTGTGGACAAGAGACTATGCAGAAAATAATAAACAAAAATAAAAAAATAAAAAATAAAAATAAAAAATAAAAAATAAAAAATAAAAATAAAAAATAAAAAATAAAAAATTTAATTAAAAAATAGAACAAAAATAAAAAATAAAACAAAAAGGAACAAACTAACAAAACAAAAAATAACCAAAGCTAGATTATTTTAACTGTATCAATTTCTCTTAAAAGCAACAAATAAAACAAAACAAAAAATACCATAACTAGTATTTTAAATTGATACATTTCTCCTAAAAACGTAATAATCTCACATACATATTGTCTGATGTATATCCTATCCTTTTCCCCCTTTTACTGAAATAGAACGCCGTTAACGGTGTTCCCATTTTCAGAAATATCGAGCCTTATACATCAGTTATTTAATATCAGCTATATATTTATTATTACTATTACTTATATATCAGGCATTAAATGTCAGCCTTCTTCCATGATTGACCTCGTCTATATTATCTGACTTATATTGATACGTGTCTGTTTGTATTTATTTAATATACTGGGCAATTATTGATAACCTTTTGAATCTCCCTCTTTACTTAACAACTTGAGGTATGGCTATTTTGAAATCTGACTTGGTTAAGAGATGATTCGTTTATTGGTGAGAGGCACACTCTTGCCCTCGTGATTGGGTGGGGGTGGATATTTAGGGAGAGTTCCTTACAATCTCCAGATCTTCCTCTCTGTGTTGAGGCCATAAAACCTTTTAATGGGCTCTGTGGTCTGTTCAGATTTAGATTTTCTTCCTCTCCAGAGGTCACGCCTGTCTTTGACCCTGTATGCTGCTTTGAATCTGCAGCACCTCAGGACAGAGAAAGTGGAGATCTCTTCCCAAAAGTGTAAGCTTCCTTTTGAGCAACATAGCTCCACATTTAACACTCCCTGACTTGTTTGTAAAGCGTTCTTTAAGGCCTGAATCGAGTCTTCCGTTATGTAACGGAAAATCCCATTTCCAAAAAGGGTCAGTTTAATAGCCCTTATCATATTATCGGTCTGTGCTAGCATGCTAGGACCTATTGTCTTTGCCAGAGCTGCTGCTATTCTTTCTACATGTTTTAGCTCCATATTAGCAGGGTTCACTAACATGGTTGGTTGATCCAGTTTAAGATTTTCAATATCTTCCATTACTATTTCCAACATTCCTTATCCCTGAATATCAGGTCTAACAATGTGTTTTCCTTTAGGAGTATTAGATGGGATACTCATAAGTGGCATTTGTGAGCCCTTATCTCCTTAGGGTGGAGGTAGGGTCTCAGACATCATACCACCTTCTCGTTGCTCTCTGTCTCTCAAGTATTACACAGATTTGACTTTAAAAAAATCACACAGAGCTTCTCATACCTTATCATATCACATTCAGGCAAATTTTTATTGTGCGATGTTTATTTCAACAGATAGCGTGACTTCCAGAAGTAGGCTTCTACAATCTCCTCACGGTGATTGCGACTTCAGGTCAAGAGTTAAAAACTCAGTCAACAAAATCTCTTTATCGTCACGTTTAATGAGCCTGATTATCCCCACAACAGTTTTGTGATGAGATACGGTCGTTCCAAATAATTAGTTGGAGGTCGCGTCTCTCTCCTCCTCTATCACCCACCATATAACAATTACAGACATTTTATACATTTAAAGCACCACGAAAGGTAACCGCATTAATCAATCTTATCATGATCTGCGGGGAATGCAACCCTTTTTTACACCTTTTGTAGTCTTTAATAGAAGCGCTGCAAGGTAACCGCATTAATCAATCTTATCATGATCTGCGGGGAATTTAACCCTCTTTTTCTAGCCTTGCAGCCTTCGTATTTAGTGAGTGAAGGGCTGGGATCTACCCGCCACACTCAAACACTATTTTTGCTCTAGATCCAGGACTGAATACCCTTCTCTAAGCACTAATAATCTAATTTAACTAGAATATGTATTGTATTTCCCACCGTGACTAAGAACACTGAGAACGCTGCTGACAACTCTAAATTTTTAGTATAATCAATCACAGATTTTCGATAGTCAAAACAGGCGTCTGCTCACCTTTTGTATATGGCCATTGGTTTAGTTGTCACAAGTATCTCTGTGTCCTCCCCCTGGACTGGATTCTGTCCCCTGGCTATCGGTGTTCCTTTCTAGAGATCAGCACTCACTCCGTCGGGAAAGTCACCACTTGTAGGAGTAGAACACTTTTCTGGTGGCTAAATAGCCCCCCTCTCTCCGCGCCATTCGTTGAATGAGGCTGGATCTCTATTAAATTAAGAAAGGAATTGAAAACACCGGAATCAAAGTTATAACAAATTATCTGAGTTTACTTCTAGTAGGAAACCAAACACATATACAAGTTATACAGAGTACTCCGGGTACCCCGGGCTTTTAGATTCGTGATGCGATGCGGCTAAAATGTATCGGGATCAAACCACCCATCGAACGAGAAGAGAGTGCCTTCTGTCAATGATGCGATGCGGACACAGTTTAACGGAGTCAACCACTCACCAAACCCAAAAGCAATTTTACACACACAAACGTCAGTATTTCTATCTGTCTTTGGGGCGGAGATTTGTCGATTCTTCCTTCCCACTTTTCTCCCAAGCGAATCAGAGAACCCCTGGGGAGGAGCTGTTTAAACTGCTAATCTCCCCCAAGTGTCCTGATTGGCTGGATTCGCTTCTGGCCGGGTTCAATCAGAGGTCTGCCCAGCATGTGAGATCCCAAGCCACCCCAGGTCAAAAGTCAATGTTTATCTTTACCTTATCTTACTCTACATTCCTTTCCCAGGGGATCTTTTCCTATTTTACGATGTCTTTAACGACTTAGAAACAGCATCTGGCTCTTAGAGATGATAACAGCCAATGTTGGTGTGTGAAACACAGAATCTCTGGATCAGTGAGTTTAAAAGTGAGAATAACATTCTTTTTCTAAGTGATTATCAAAACCCGTTCAAACAATACATGTTTACTTCAATACAGTGTAGAATCATATCTTCTTACTTCACCTCCCGTAGACAGTTCACGTGCTCAGTCACTTCATAACACCAAAGATGGATCGCGGTAAACGCTCTAAGTGAGGCTCCACTACACTAAAAAAGAAAAAGACAAGGCACAGTGTAATGCCTGTTAATAGCTTGCCACAGACATAGCTCAGTTAAAATAAAGCACAGCTATTGTGCAATACATTTGTATTGAATGCCAATTTCAGTAGATGTAATCAAACAAAACATAAACATATTGGACATGGCCTGAAAACTGTAACCTCTTCACATTTGGTTGAAATTAGGGCTGTCAGTAGATTAAAATATTTAATCGCGATTAATCGCACATTTTGTATCTGTTCTAAATGTACCTTAGAGGGATATTTTTCAAGTTTTTAATACTCTTATCAACATATGAGTGGACAAATATGCTTTATGCAAATGTTTGTTTATTATCATTGGAACAATGACAAAAAACACAACAACCTCTGAACAATGACAAATGTTCTCCTGAATATTTTCAATACAACCACCTGGAACCTCTCTCTCTTACACTCTCTCCCAACCCTGTCTACTTCTCTGCAGTGCACTCTGCCAGTTGCTCAAACAGACAAGCCTGTTTACAGTTGTCGGCGAAATGCCGCTCCTCTGTCTTCATCTTCAGTTAAAGCATGAGACTTTCGCACTGTGGGTCAAAATAATGCGCTGTGATGTGCAGTCGACACGTTGGATGCGATCCGAATTATCTAACGCAGCCCCTCGTCCTCCACAATGTTAAGCTGTAGCCACCTATTTAGCTATCGCTGTTAAAAGCTTGCTGCTCGTAGAAGTGTCCATGCGTCTCCCCGACAAACTTTCAAGCGTGGTCTGCCGCAAGCAAGCGGCAGGAGCGGGGCTGTCAGCAAGGGCGCGGAATGCCGCGGAACACTGTACAAATCCCGTTTCAATAATTCCCCTCTACTCTAAAGTTGCATCTAAAACGCGATCTGATCTAGCTGTGTATTTTTTGTTATTTTTTATTGTTATATACAATCTCATTAGCTACAGGCATTTTTGAAGCTTGTAAAGGGAAGATGACAGCTCTCACTCGCCACTCTGCTGTTCCACAGCGGCTTCCTCTGCTGAAATTATGAATGTAAGGCGTATAGTAATCATATAACACAGCAGGGTCCGTTACAGTTTGTTTGTATCTGATTTCAAATAAACAAAGTCTTGGCTTTCAGAATATTAAACTTGTTTCGGCAAATTCAGATGATAAATACAACTTTGAAGCTTGTAACGGCATAATTACAAGCGGAGACCGGAGTAACGTAACGTCACAGCAGGCATAACAACAACCGGTGTTTCTCGTGAGTGTTTTCCCCGGGAAACAAACACAATACACACACAAACGCAAAAATACACAAACACACACACTCGCGGGCTTCCCCCAGACCAGTAATCCAAACGAAAATATCTTCCCTCCGTTACTACTTTGATCATTTGCTCCGCTTCCAGAGAAGAGGAAACTTTAAAGGCCTTTTTCTCAAAATGATGACTCGGTGACAGTCATTATATAATGTGACATATTTTGCTTAATATTTAGAGTACAAAAACAATCCTGATATCATTAGAAAGCTAGGAATCTCTTCTTTCCAACAGTGTATACAACTCAAAATGTGATTTCGATGGAGCAGGTCACTTTGCATTAGGTAAAATAAAGCAGGCAGACATAACAGGAAGAATATGTACATTTTAACCCTATCAAATAGGACATTGTCACACCATTCAAATGTATCCATGTAAATTACAACCAATAAAAAAGCTTAGATTTGTTTATTTGTTACGTTGTTCTGTGTGTTTCAGCCGTTAACCAGATAGAAAGAATAGATACACTTGCAAACAAGTCAGAAGAACCAGCGCAGAAGAAAACTAAATACAGTCATTCTAAACTTACATTTAACAACTGGAAGGTCACATCCCTGACATCCACTTCTCCGGAGCCTGGACCTTCATCAATCATAGAAGAACCAGCGAAGCCAGATAAACCCAAAAGCAGCAGCTCTGCGGCCGCAGAGACTGTCAAAACCACCCCCACCGCCGTCGTTGAACCGAAACAGGCTGGTTCCGACTGCTTGGAGGTTTGTTGTCGGGACATTGAGGCGGGTAAAGCTGTACAGCTAACTGTCGAAAAAAAGGAGACCGCTAGATCGTCTGGGCAAAGAGAAAGGTACTTCAACGCAGAATGGTACAAAAACAGAGAGTGGTTAATTATTTGCAAAACCACTAAACGGGCCTTCTGTGAAATATGCAGATTTGATGCTGTCAAACGGCTTGTAACTTTCTCAAAATGCGGAGATGATAGCTTTGTTAATACCGGAGTTAATAACTGGAAAAAGTGCCCAAAGCCTCCATGAACAGTTGTCTCTGACTGTACGATGGGTATCAGCTGATTATGTTGTCCATGAAGACTTCATAGGAATGTATGACTGTCCTAAGACTGACGCAGAATCAATAACCCACTGATAAACTGCGATGTTAACAACCTCATGATAACCTCATATGTTTTTAACTTAGGATCATAGGCTACCTGTGTTTAGTCTAGAAAAAGGTAAATGTGTGCATTTTATTATAAAATTGTGTATATTTACAGACTGTTGCAAAAACTAAGAAGCTTATAAACATCAGGTTTAAAACTAAAAGAGCTTTACAAAAAAGTAACACAATTAAAGATGTTTGGAGTTTTATTTGAGTTATTAATTTACATTTTTTGTCAAAGAGATGCTGATTTGAAACCGTTGTTACATACAGTTACGGCATTTCCTGTTTCTGCCGGAGAGATGGGAGTTTGTCCCAAAGCTTGCCGCTGTATTTATTCCATCTGACAGGAGGGAGCCTCATGTGTCACTCCACGGAGTTCACTCCGTCACGGAGGGGGAGTGTGTAGGGCGTGGTTTGGGATTGGGCCATACACACGCATTTTTTTGGCCCCCCCACTTCTAAAATGAATCCGGCACGCCTGGCTGTCAGCATCAGCTGTGGGCTTGGCTTGCTGTTTAAAACATTTTTTTTTTTATCCATATCTCTCGCTAGAATCTCCCACCATCCAACTAACAACAACAACGTCAAGCCTTTGGGCTCTGAAACTACGGGGCAAATTATTTTAACGTGCGATTAACGCATGTATATTTGTCCTCGGACAAATATACATGCGTTAATCGCACGTTAAAATAATTTGTGGGGTTATTAACGTGTTAACTTGACAGCCCTAGTTGAAATAGTCAATTACTAGCCATATCTTACACATTTCTGTTTTGAATTATTAATATGTGGATGACAGTTGAACTGGATGATGTAACATTTATGCCATCTGCTGGAAAGAAGACGTATCGTTCTGTTGGCGTCGTTTGGACAACAAAAACAGAGTAAAGCTTTCATTTCATAAACAATCTTTGAGTACAGACACTGTCCTGCAGAGAGCACACAACCCAACAGCACGTTTTTGGTCTAGCATCACTTTACAAAACGTTTGCATTAAGACACTAATGCATTTCCACCATGGCGCGGAGCGCGGTTTAAGCGTGCCCTGTCGTGCTGGGCCCGTTTTTGGTTGCGCTTCCACTAGGCCTAGTTCCGGCTACAACAAGATGAACATATTTGACCGTGATTTAATTGTAATACACGTTTCAAAATGATGCCGAAGTAACAACATACTGATACCGGTTAGTAAAAACCATGAATTAATGCTTTGACAAGTCTGCAGACAGACGGCAGGCGGAAAACCTTTTAAAATGCGTGTTTTCTAGATGGAGATTGGCTAAGCTAACGCAATATATGCTCCGACCGTCCACACTCACAACAACGGCCTATACAGACATAAATAAACCAGCGACTGTATTCGCCATGACAGACAGTCTGTGGTTTGTACTTGTTTAACTTTTGTCTAGTTTCTGAACAGATATGAGGAGCTGTGAGCTTGAGTGCTAACAGCTAACGGCTGTGTTGTTTTTCTGGGGTTCTCATTGAAGATGACGTCACGGCTCCGCCTACACTGCGTTACTATAGTAACTACCCCAGTTCCTAAACTGTAATGGAAGCGCAGCATGAAGTGAGCCGGCCCTAACAAGGCCCAACGCGGCCTAGCAGTACCGAGCGAGGCCGACCGTGTGGTGGAAATGCGCCATAAGACTAGCTGGTCCATTGTAAAGGTCAGTCCACCTTAAATGAGCAGTGGGTGATCAGCAGGTGAAAGGCAGGAAACGGGAACTTGGTCCTGAAGACATGTAACGATTATTAAACAAGAAATAGTCGAGTCAAGGGGTCAAAGAAATTAACATTTGTGATTATTAGCGAATCGGTTGCAGGTGGGTGAAATCAGGCTTAGAGAGTAACGTATTACATGTAACGGCATTAGGTCATCAGGATACAAAATAGGCAAATGTATTCCCTTTAGGGCTGCACGATATTTGAAAAAACTGACATTGCAATATTTTTTTCATTGCGATATGAAAAAATACAGGAATTGAAGAAAAGACCGTTTTTTTTGTCCGCAAGCTATCCTTTCTTGAACTTTCATGCTATACAATTGGTCTTTTTTTAACGATATTTAACCGGATGAAGGATTTTAGTCACAGACTTCTGGATCTTAAGTTATCAGAGCAACAAGCTGAGCTAGCTCGGTTATCCTGCTGTGATCTGATCAAGAATGATTGTGATTGGTGGTTTGCTGTGCATGCAGAGCCTGCATGTCACTCACTCAAGTACCCCTGACATGAGAGCCACGCGAGTTTTCCTTTTGTAACAAGCAGCAAAATAATTGTAATATGACGTGTTTGAGTTAATTTGCCGACTTATTATCGCACGTCCTAAAAAATAAATTAAATTAAATAAAAATCGTCCTGCATGCGCATAACGTGATTATCCTCACGACACGATATATCGTGCAGCCCTACTTCCCTTACAGTTACAGAGGCAAAAACAATCAGATAACAGGTACATTTATGTAAAACAGGGCTCATTAACAGGATAGCAATGATACCAAACATTTAGAAATAAAGAACAATACATCAAATCATCCTTTATCTCTATATGGAAACTTGGAGCCCTCAATCCAAAATAAAATGGTTCATCAACAGTCTAATGTATGAATCAGAAAATCAGTATGACAAAAACATTAAACATATTGTCCACTTATGTTGATAAAGATGGAGTTCACTTAAGTATTTTATGAATGTTGTGCGACAATGTTAATCCAGTCAGACAGATTTTTCTCATGTGTGAACTGTCTTAAAGGGCCCATGTCATGCTTTTCCGGTTATTACCCGTCCCCTTGTGTGTTATGAAGGTTTTTATGCATGTAAACGGTCTGCAGAGTCAAAAACCCTCAAAGTACACCCTGTAGGGAGTAAAACTCTAACACAGAAAAGACCTCCCCAAAACGCCTCGTTGGAGATCTCTCATGTTCTTCCTGGGCATCGTGACGTCTGGATACCCAGTAGCCACGCCCAGAGCTATGACGCACCCTCTGCCAGCCAAGCATATATACTGTTGGAATCTCAGGTTCAGTTCAAAACAGTGCTAACTGGGCTAATGAAGTTGCTAGCGTTTACATATATCAACTACAATGTCAGCAGATGGCCTTACATGTTTCTCATAGCAGGAGAATGTCTGCATTCACACACAAAATACTCATAGACAGTATACTCCGGGTGATTTACCCTACGGTCAGTACATTATAGTTGGCGTTCCTAACCGAGCTACTGTTCATAGCGTGTATGCTACCGAGAAAAACAACAACGCTACCGAGAGGTAGACATGCTAGGCGAAAACATTGTTTTCATGCCAGCTACAATGAATGACCGAACGTAGCAGACTACCCGTATAAGATTGCAATTGTAAACACGTTCTTCCTAGCCTAATATGAACCACTAACTTTTGTTCATAGTGGTTTTATTACACAGAACAAGCCATTGACACAGTGCTAACTGGGCTAACGAAGTTGCTAGCGTTTACATATATCAACTACAATGTCAGCAGATGGCCTTACATGTTTCTCATAGCACAAGAATGTCTGCATTCACACACGAAATACTCATATACAGTATACTCCGGGTTAGAGATGTCCCGATCCGATCACGTGATTTTCAAAAGATCGGAATCAGGAGAAAAAAATCGGGGATCGGGAATTTTTTTTTTTTTTATAAAATAGTTTTATTATTTTATTTAATGTTAAAAAACAAAAATGACCATGTTCACGTCTTAAAATCATCCTGAGACCTTAGTTTTGGTTTAAAATTACACAACATCATGTATGTGTTGCTTCTTTTGGGCTTGTTTTCAAAGACCTGGTTGCTTATTTCTCTCAAATCTGGCAACAGAGTGGGCACGGCGCAGTGTCTAATAGTAGCAGTAAGCTAACGAGAGGCTACGTTCAGCTGGTGCCTCGGGAGTCGGGACAGAGAAAATGTCAGGAGTTTGGAAGTATTATAAAATTGAAAGCGAAGGCAGTGTAACAGCCAGATGCAATGTTTGCAAGGCGGAGGTTCCGCGTGGTGGAAAGAACAGAGCTACGTTCAACACGACCAATCTAATACAAACACCAACAACAACACGACGAGTACACAGCGGCCACTCAGGTAACGGCACTGAAACAACCGACACTTTCAGAGACTTTTAAAAGGAAAGAGAAACTGCCCCAGAACTGTGAAAAGGCCTAGATAGCTGAATTCATCGGGTTGGATGACCAGCCGTTATCGGTTACCTTTTTTTTCTCTTAATGCATTGCTTAAAGATCGGATCGGGAAAAATCGGTATCGGCAGATTGTCAAAATCAAATGATCGGAATCGGATCGGGAGCAAAAAAAGGTGATCGGGACATCCCTACTCCGGGTGATTTACCGTACGGTCAGTCGCGAAACTTAATTACATTATAGTTGGCTTTCCTAGCATGTATGCTACAAAGCTAAACAACAGGGCTACCTATAGCTAGACATGCTAGGAAAAACATTGTTTTTATGCAAGCTAAAAAGAATGACCGACACGTAGCAGACTACCGTATAAGATTGCAATTGTAAACACGTTATTGCTAGCCTAATATGAACCACTGCGAAACCAATTTGAGTTTGCAAAATTGCACAGTATAAATCTATTTTAGTAGACCTCAACAATGGAATTATGATCAGTGGAAATGGCCATGACATGGGCCCTTTAAGACTTATTCATTGTCCTCTCCATCAGCTTCTGTTTCCATGTGTTCAGCTGATTGGAGGCTCTGCCTCGCTGTTATCCTCAGTTTGAATTTCATTAAGTTGTGAGGACTGATGACCAACACACTTGTGTCTTTTGAAATAACCATGCCATTTAAATCTGTTGTCACAAACATTGCAGCTGTATATTTACTCTCCTGTGTGGACTCTCATGTGTGTCTTCAAACCTCTACTCTGTGAAAAAGCTTTCTTACAGACTGAGCATCTGTATGGTTTCTCTCCTGTGTGGATTCTCATGTGTTTCTTTAAATGTCCACTCTGTGAAAAAGCGTTGGTACAAACCGAGCAGCTAAAGGGTTTCTCTCCTGTGTGGATTCTCATGTGTTCCTTTAAATGTATTTTCTGTGAAAAAGCCCTCTTACAGACTGAGCATATGTATGGTTTCTCTCCTGTGTGGATTCTCATGTGTTTTTTTAAACTGTCTCTAAGTGCAAAAGATTTGGTACAAACCGAGCAGCTAAAGGGTTTCTCTCCTGTGTGGATTATCATGTGTGTCTTTAAATTTTGACTAAATGCAAAATATTTGGTACAAACCGAGCAGCTAAAGGGTTTCTCTCCTGTGTGGATTGTCATGTGCCCCTTTAAATGTCCACTCTGTGAAAAAGCTTTCTTACAGACAAAGCATCTGTATGGTTTCTCTCCTGTGTGGATTCTCATGTGTTCCTTTAAACCTCCACTCTGTGAAAAAGCTTTCTTACAGACTGAGCATCTGTATGGTTTCTCTCCTGTGTGGATTCTCATGTGTTCCTTTAAACCTCTACTCTGTGAAAAAGCTTTCTTACAGACTGAGCATCTGTATGGTTTCTTTCCTGTGTGGATTCTCATGTGTTTTTTTAAAGTTTGACTAAATGCAAAAGATTTCGTACACACAGAGCAGCCAAATTGTTTCTTTACAGCACTACGGCTTGAATCACTGAGAGATTCTTGTCTATTTTTCAGTGATTTTGAGGCTGAAGCAGATTCTCTGGTCTCCTTCCAATCAGCACTGTCTTCAGTGTCAGGTTCAGAAGAGTCTCCAGTGTCAGGTTCAGAAGAGTCTCCAGTGTCAGGTTCAGAAGAGTCTCCAATGTGAGGTTCAGAAGAGTCTCCAGTGTCAGGTTCAGAAGAGTCTCCAGTGGCGTACTCAGTCTTTGGTTGTAAACTGCTCTCTGGATCTGAGTTCCTGGCTGGTTCTGGTCCTCGACAGTCATCTCCATCAGCTTCTGTTTCCATGTGTTCAGTTTGTCTTTGATGAGGCTGTGAGGACTGAGGTTTCTCTTCATCATCTTCACTCTTCACAGGGTCAGGAGTGAAAGTGGACTTGGTGATATCAGCCTCCTCCAGCTCCTGAAGCTGCTCTCTCTCCTGACTGATCCTGAGTTCCTCCTGTTCCTGCTTAATGTGTGGGGGGGGCTCTGGGTCCTCCTGGTCCAGACTGGTGCTCCAATCCTGCTGGTCAGGGAGAACCTCTTCTTTAACCACCACCAGTAGCTGGACATCTACAGATAACAGGAAACACACAGTCAGAAAAAACGGTTAAGTATTAGCATTTCAAAATCTGATCACCATTAAAATGGGAGATATTTTGCAGCCCTAATTAATGCCTTTGTTTTTACTTTCATATTATCTTTTAGTCCCACCTGTTGTGTATTTTTGTTGTCTCAATTCACCTTCTGTAGCCCAGCCCCTTTCCAGTTCCAGTTTAGCAGTAGCTGCAATGTAAACAAGGAATTGTATTTGGCATCGTTCACAGATACACTATGCCTACAGAATGAAAATACTCCGTTACAAATTAAAATCTTACATTCAAACCTTATTTAAGTAAACGTTCGCAAGTATTAACAGAAAAATGTACAGCACCTTCTTATGTAAAAGTAATGATACTGCAATGACATTTTCGCAGGGGCAAAGCGCAACATCTTGCAAGAAACAGCGTCTGAGGGCTTCTTAACATTTAAAGGTCCCATGTCATTCTTTTCCAGTTATTACCCGTGTCCTTGTGTGTTATGTAGCTTTTTATGCATGTAAACGGTCTGCAGAGTCACAAACCCTCAAAGTACACCCTGTAGCGAGTGCAATTCTAACACAGAAAAGGCCTGTCTATGCTGCCCCAGAACGCCTCGTTGGAGATTTCTCTTTTTCTTCCTGGTACCAAGTGACGTAACGACGACCAAAATGGACTCATTGGTCCAAATGGACCAATCCACGGAGCCGTTATGTTACGTCCGCGGAGCCGTTATGTTACGTCCGCGGAGCCGTTATGTTACGTCCGCAGAGCCGTTATGTCCGCGGATTAGTCCAAATTGACCAATGGACTTCAACACACACACTCAATCTTTTTTCAGCTGCAGCTCCGCGCATTTCTCAGCCTGAGACTGCGGGACGCGGCGAGGCTGTGAGTCTGTGTGAGCAGCAGCGAGCCTCGCAACGTCCCTCCAACACGGCACCCAGACCCCACGCAGCATTCTCATCTGTTTGTCATTACTGGTGTCATTTTCTGGTTGCTAACTAACGCCATGGTAACACATAATCACTGATGTTCCGCTGTAACGGTGGTAGACTCATCAGAACAGAGTGGGCGAGCTGACCAATCAGAGCACAGTGGACTCACAGGGAGGGGGGGGGGGGGGGGGGGGCAGGAGCTCCAACAAGCCGTGTAGGACAGAGAGTGAATACACATACTATACAGAGATGCTGTATGAGATACCAATGTGAGTTTGGAAAATTGTAAATCTATTTTAGTAGACCTCAACAATGGAATTATGATCAGTAGAAATGGCCATGACATGGGACCTTTAACAAACTATGAATGTGTCATACCCACTTAACGGGAAGAAACTCAGCTATCAGACAATATTAACCATTGTTAGCTAAACAAAACACAAGGGTAATACAAAGGCTCTGAATTAGCCCAGAGCGAAAAAATGCTAACGCACTTAGCAAAGAACTCACGGTAAAATATTAGCTTATTACTCAGATCTGCAAACAATATATCATCTAGCAAGCTGAGATTCCACAGATTCTAGAAATACAAGTATCATCACTGAGCGATCAAAACTCGCACCAGGGGAAGCAAACCCAGACATCACACCACGTAGCTTTACGAATACACACTACCGCCGCCTGCTGGTAAGGAGAGTTATTGCCACTCACGCATGCGCAGTTCGTACGTGCTTCTTGGCAGTCGGCTGTGTAAAACTACCCTTGGATGATGGTAAGGTAGACTAAAAGCTTTAGGAATCCAAAGTACAACATATAAGTACCCTGTATCAAGATTGATGCAAAACAAGTGACATTTGACCTTTTTAGAGAGATTTAGCAAAAAGAAACCATTTCTGGGGTCATTTGGGTGGATTTTCCATATATCTGGCCCCCCTTGCTCGATTTTGATGGTTGACACCTCTTTCTGACCGTTAGAGCCAATAGAATCGAAGGGGGAGTCCCCCACACACACTCATTGTAAAAGAAAAGGTGGGGGCTTCGCGCATGTAATTTTGCATCAGAGTGGACCTATCTCTAGCTCTGACATCTGGAAACGGAAAAGCAGTTTTAATGCTTATGGATTATCAGAAATCATTTCAAAGGGACACAGACACATTGGATTAACCTATGGATTAACTTCAGCAGCGTTTTTATCGTTTTAATGCCATTGAAGACCACTTTGGAGAGACTAGAGCCAAGGTAAAAAATGTAGCATTTTTAGCTACCTAGCGTCACCTGTTTTGATGTCTGTTTTTGTTTATAACGTCGCAAATTCGTATAATTTAGTGATAATGAGGGTACCTTTCGATTCTGTGTCACCTCACGATGTGAATCGATGTCATCGATGTGGAGAAGAGATAAATGAAAAAGGATCAGTTAGATGAGTTTCTTCCCGTGACATGGATATAAAACATTCATAGTTTATTAAATGAACATGCCCTCAGACACTGTTTCCTGCAAGATGTTGCGGCAGTGCCCCGGTACCGGGGTCTCTCGGGCTTAACAGGTTAAGTTATGAAGTTATATAAGCATTATTAAGAAAGAAAGAATACCCAAGTTGTTTATTATTTTATTTGAGTTAATGTGAACATTAGTGAACACGGAAGGACCGCATTGACTTTCTGGATTGTGACAACGTGGATTTCTGTGGAAAAAGGCTTGTGCTGCATGTTGTGGATGTTGCAATACATTATAGTCTAATGCTGGAAGTGGAACAAATTTGCTTATGAATAAAGTGTGGAACGTAACTCAAGGAGGGTATCTTGAAAAGCGCTTTAATAAGTTTGTCTATCTGGCTTACTGCCGCGGATCCAAGCCGCACAACAACATAGCGCAACATTAAAATAAGGACAGCTATTTACACGTGGATGTTCAACGACAATAAAGCATAAACATGGCTGAAAAGGAAAATGTGGAAACTAATGAAACTCCTATGGACCCAAACGTGAATGAACGTGAAGTACCTGTGGAAAATGCTGACGTCAGACCAAAAAGAACAATAAGACCTACAGAAGAGGCTTTAGAAGCTAAGCTGGTGCAGTTAATTAAAAAAAGGAAAACGAAATTGGGTCAAGTCTCAAGGAAACTTGTTTTGATTGATTCACTCATGATTGATTATGGGAATATCATTGAGATGCAAAGTTGTCGTGGGGTTTTTCAAATACTTTCCAAAGAGTTTTCAAACTCACATCACTCAGTGCAAGAAATGCTGTCGGAGCAAGAAAAATAAAGTGATCATGTTGACTGCTATCTCCCAAAAATTGCATATTTCAATGAGTTTCAAGATGTGATGGTTAGCTAGAGCTGCCTCCTTTGAGAATGTGCCTCCTTCTGACCATCGAAAGGTACCCTCATTATCACTTCGGACCAATTTCCAAAATCTTTGGCGGAAATCGCGCTCCATTTAAGGCGGGCCTCGCATATGACGCACACCTGCACACCTGTCAGCCTGTTCCACCATTCTTCGTTTTCCGAGGCTAGGAAGGATGTTTGCCTCGCTTCAGAAGGAACTGACTCGGAGGGACTTGTTCTACCAAGGAAGCGTCCTCTACATTGAGAAACACCCACCGTGTGCAGACGCATGCATGGAAACCTGGAGTAAATTCACAAGCTACCCTGCAGTATACAAAGTCATTCAAACTAGCTGCACCTTTACCAGCTTTGAGAATACTTTCATGATCAATCATTATAAAACATATATCATATATATTATTCTGAAATGGACCAATCTGCACAATGACTACTTTTACTGTCGCTACTTTAACTATATTTTGACGATAATACTTTTATACTTTTACTTGAGGAACATTTTGAATGCAGGACTTTTACTGTAACAGAGTATTCCTACACTCTGGTACTTCTACTTTTACTCAAGTACAAGACCTGAGTACTTCTACTTTTACTCTAGTACAAGATCTGAGTGCTTCTACTTTTACTCAAGTACAAGATATATACTTATACCACCTCTGTTTATAGCCTATGAAAATAACTATTTGAAAACGAAGGCTAAAGCTAACGTTAGCAGATAGTGACAATGTATGCTAGTTAGCTAGCTCAACGATTCCTTAAATAATATTGCGACAGAAAAACTTTTCAGTGCACACGCTCTGCCGCTCTGCCGCTCTGCCGCTCCGCCGCTCCGACAGGGAGCTCTGCTCTGAACACCTGAACGTTCAGCTGTTCACCAGCGGTCCAGTCTGTGCCACAGTGACTCCGGACCGCACAGTTAATATTAACGAACGCACCGTAGGTAATGTAGCTGCTGAAGCTAGACCCTCATCCCGGAGCAGCAGAGCCTTATTATACATCAATGAGCAGAGCCGACAGGCAGGAAGACTCGAGCACACAGCTCGCGCTTCATTATAATATATAAAAAAAGAACACCATGCGATGGCACATAACAGCTCGCGGCCGCAGATTACTCCGGGTCCCAGACCCCCCCCATACCCCAAAAATATTTGTATTGCAGATCTACATGAATCACACAAACAACCTATTTTGGATTCAAAACGGCGAATTTCGCCGAAAGGTGACAAGTTTGCATCCCTGGCAAAAGGATGTGAAATGGACCTTCAATCCTCCTTACGGAGCACATCATGGCGGAGTATGGAAAAGACTAATCTGGCTTGTAAAGAAAATTCTGCTATCCATCACAAAACAACTGTTTTTAATATTTCAAAACCTATTAATGTGTCATACCAGATTAACGGGAATAAACTCAGCTAACTGACAGTACGAACCATTTTTACCAAAACAAAAACACAAGTCTCATAAGAAGCGTCTAAATGAACCCTGAGCGAAAAAATGCTTACGCACAAGTGCATTAGCATTAGCCCCGCGCACCAACGGAGAGAGAATAACTTATGGCAACACAAAAAACAACATGGGAGCGGTGGAGTGATGAGGAGGTGTCGGTGTTTTTCGCCTGCCGTCTTTTCTGCAGACTTGTCAAAATAAAAGTAAGCAAAACACTACTTTTGAATTCATTATTGAATTGTGTGCATAATAGGGGTGTAACAGTATACGTATTTGTACCGAAATTATTCTGTATGGGCCCTTCGGTTCGGTACACGTGTGTACCGAGCGAATATGACGTTAAACGTAAAAAATTGAGAACGTGAACAACTTTTTGGAAGTATTCTCAGGTGCTGTGACGCAGCATTCAGTGTAATTTGCTCACATTGGGTTCAACGCGTCATAGAGCGACCAAGTCATATCATTGGACGAGAGGCATACTATGAGAGCTGGTCACAGGGATACGTTCAAATATAGTCAGTAATTTGAGGAACTGTCGAAATGGCGAACGCAAATAAAGTTGAGCTCGAAAATCCTCCAGCATCATTGAAGTCTCCGGTTTGGGAACATTTTGGTTTTGCAGTTATGTACAAGGATGACGGACAAAGACAGGTGGACCGAACCAAAGCTGTTTGTCGGCATTGTTCAACTAAAATTGGTTACGCGGCTGGCAATACATCAAACTTGCACACTCATTTGAAAAGGCATCCCCCGAACGTGAATATCACCGGTACCAAAAGAAAAAAGACTGAAGTGCAAACTCAACTCCCACTAGCATTTAAGCCTCCCAACACTCGCAAAAAGTTCAGACCGAGCCAAAGCTTTTACAAACGCCAAATATCCTTATGTTGCCATGTTAGCAAAGCGCTACCTGGCTGTATCTGCTACCTCTGTCCCTAGCGAGAGGGTGTTCTCCACAGCAGGAGACATTGTTAGTGCCAGCAGATCTGCCCTTTCGGCAAGCAATGTGGACAAGTTAATTTTTCTTTAAAAAAACATGAAAATACAATGACAAGCAAGCAAGTCCTAATGTCAAGCTGGCTGCTTAGGTACTAGTACAGTACAGTTCAAATACAGATTATTTCAGTTCATCGAAATGCTGCACCTTAATGTCTATTTTATCATATTTTCTATTTATTTGAGTGAATACATTATTCACAGTTTAATAATATTTAAAAACCCCAAAAATATATTTTATGTTTTGTGATCATTTTTTCTGCTGTACCGAAAATGTACCGAACCGTGACCTAAAAACCGAGGTACGTACCGAACCGAAATGTTTGTGAACTGTTACACCCCTAGTGCATAACAATGCAATTAATCGCAGAAAATAATTTGATTAATCATGATTAAAATGTTTAATCGTTGCCCAGCAATAATAAACAGTCAGAAGTGTTACCAAATTGTTTAACGTGTTACCAAAAGAGTTTAAAGCAGGGCTGTCCAAACCTTTTTCACCGAGGGCCACATACAGAAAAACATACGAAGGCCTGGGGCACTCATAAAGGTGAGGTATATTGCCTCATCAGTTAAAGGGGACCTATCATGCAAAATACACTTTTGTACGTCTTTTATACATGAATATGTGTCCCCGGTGTTCCAGGGAACTCACCAAGTGTCAGAAAACACAACCCTCTCTATTTTCCTCCATACCCAAATCTCTAAAAAAGGGGCTGCAACGGATCTGATAAAAACTGATCCAGATTTGAACACTTCACTGACGTCAGTAAAGTGGCGCTACGGCTATTGGGCCAACTCTCCACCAATCAGGGGAATGTGGGGTTGGGCCACGGCCGGCCATTGCAGTTTGAAAGCGCTGGAGACGATGTAGTACATATGCCAGGCCTGTAAGTGGCGCTGTAGTCTGCCACAAAAGCAGCGAAGAAGACTTCCCGTGCATATGGTAACCATGGTTACCCTTCTGTTTATTCTCCGCTTTTTTCCCTCCCTCCCCGAGGCAAGCGTTTGCTCCCGCTGCTTTAATTCAATGCAATCCCTCCCCGTCGAGGCAAGCACTGTAATTCTCTCCGGTTAGTCCACCAGCAGATGACAAACACCCACCTCTCCGCCTCTTCCAAGGAACGAGGGGACCGTGCGGCAGAGTTTCAGTTAGGTTTTCTTTCGCCGGTCAAGATGTCCGTTAAAGTTTAAATCTTCCGGACAAAATTAGAAAAGTGCCGGTCAAAGGTCTTCTTTGTTATTTATTGAGCTTTAAAACAAATGAATAACGACTCTATAGGCCTATAATAACATGGAGGACGGAGATCTATTTTTCTCCCCCTCTTCTGACTTCATCAGAGCACGGCTCCCCTCTCCTGCAGGGGGGCGTGGTCAGCTGCAGCTCACAGAATCAGCCCCGTAGACAGCAAACAGCAAATAGAGCGAAATGAGGCATGGCTAAAATGCATGATCTGTTTGGAATTTTGAAAACAGAAACGTATAAATATACCTTATATAGGTATGGCCCAACAATATATCATTTAAATATAGCATGATAGGTCCACTTTAAGTTATAAGTTAGCAACATGTAGGTAAATTAGGCTTGATACATGAATATGCTTTAAGAAAAAAACCGCCTACATCACAGCTCTCTATAGGGTTTCATTTATCTTGTTGGCAGCTCATCCCTTAAAAACAGAAGTCTCAGAGTGATTATAATAAGATGAAATATGAAGGGTCTATTTCAAGCTTGTTATGAAAATAAGTTATTAGGCTTTTTGTATCAACTAAGATTTGTTAGAAAATGTTATCAACATGAATTGACTGAACTTATTTTAAAAGTGGGCTTATTAACACATGAATACTACTGTGTAATATATCTGTACATATATATTTAAGAAGTACAATATAAGAAAAGCAAAAGTTTCATTTGTGGGCCATATTTCATTATACTTTTTGAATTAGCTGAGGGCTAATTCAAAATGGCCAGCGGGCCGCATTTGGCCCCCGGGCCGTAGTTTGGACACCTCTGCTTTAAAGTGTTAATGAAGAGTAAAGGGAACAGACCTGCTCTGTGTATCCGAAGCTGAGGCTGTAAAACAGCGGCCAGTAGTTTCTGGAGTCTCTCGTTCTCCTCTTTGGAAAGAGACAGCTCCTCCTCGAGCTCTGCTATCGTTTTTTCAAACAGAGCAAATATATCTTCAGGAGCAGCAGTGAGTCGCTGCTTCTTCAACGACAGCAGCATTTGGACTTTACTCATGTTTACTAGATCACCTTTTCCTGCAAACTCCGTTAAACACACCGTTTCTCTCTTCACCAAACTCTCAATCTGACTAGTGTTGCTAACGTGTTTCCAGCTAGCATGCTAAGCTAGCTCCTATAGTCCGAGGTAAACGCTCCAGAAAAAAAGAGCACAGAGTCTATTCGGAGGTTTATCCAGACACACAGATGATGGATCAGTAGTGCTGGAGCTCACAAACGCTTTCTCATGAACACAGAGAGAGAGAGAACCGTAGCGACGAGACGCCTCATGGATCCAGGTTAGAAAGAGCTGGGAACTTCACTTCCGGTGAAGACGCCTCCTCCTTCTTCTTCTTCTCTCAGTTTTTGGCGGATTGCAAACAACTTTAAGGTGCATACCGCCACCTACTGTACATGAGTTTGAATCATCATATCATTCCATCTCTTAACTCATGGACGTATATCTATGATCTAATCAAAAATAAATAAATAAACAAAAAACATAAATAAATAAAACAAAACAAAACAATCATCCATGATCTATTCTAACCTAATGTTACATTATGTTTCCTACCCCAGTTTCCCTCAGAAAGGTAAACAGTGCCTTTCTGGTTGCTCTTCCTCCCTCTCCTTCTGTTCCCAGAATACCAACCACACTCCATTCCCTCTCTGCCTCTATCACTTTATCCTTTAGTTTTTCTCTTTCAGCTTTATAGATGTCACAATGTAATAAGATATGTTCCACATGTTCTTTAACTCCACAGCTCCCACACTTGTCACTGTCACTTTTCCCCATGACATACAGAGTACCATTCAATGCTGTGTGATTTAGTCTGAGTCTAGCTATCATGATTTCCTCCCTTCTGTTTCTTTCTTTATAAATATTCATTGCAATTGTGTTTTGAACTTTATGATACTCTTTGCCTTTCTGGTCTTTCTCCCACCTTTTCTGCCAGATCTCCATCCCTTTCTTCTTAATCACTGCTTTTCCTTCTCCTTTTCCAAGTTGAACTGGTAATGTTATTTCCTTTTGTAGTGCACTTTTTGCTCATTTATCAGCACACTCGTTCCCTTTCACCCCCTCATGTGCAGCCAGCAGAACTGCAGATCTATACCGCCTCTGTGAAGTCTTAACAGGCTATGATTCAGTTCTATAGCCGCGTTCACACCGGAGTACTTTCACCGTACTTTTCGCGTTTTAGTTCCGTGAGTCGCGTTCACACCAAAAATCGTACTTAATCTCGGGTACTTTTACCCCCATTTTTAGAGCCAACTCAGAGAGCGTACTTTTCTGTGGGTGAAAAGTTCTCCAAAAGTGCCCCAGTGCTGATTGGCTGGGCGAATTGCAAACCACGCCCCGTACAAGTGTGGAAATGTTGTGTAGAGCCGCCATTGTGTTTGCCTCGCTACAACAACCTCAGCCACCAAGAAGAGTAGTTTGTTTTTTTAACGCACGAAAATGACAAACATGAAGAAATCCGAGCGATGGACTGATGAGGAGGTATCAGCGCTTCTCTACATCTACGCCGACGACACGACGCAGGGAATGCTGTTGAAGCCAGTACCCAATTCAAAGATCTTCGATCGTTGTTCGAAGTTGTTGCTGGAGTTGGGAATCGTGCACAGCGCCACGGCATGCAGGCTGAAAATCAAGAAACTCCGCCAGGACTATAAGAAAACAAAAGACTGGAACAACAAAAGTGGGAACGACCGGAGGACCACGAAATGGTTTGACCGCATGGATGCTTTGCTTGGGAGCAGACCATCATTCTCCGGTACAGCATCGAGCCTGGATTCGGGCACTATAGCATCGGAGGCCGCTCCAACGCCGAATTTAGAGGGCGACAACGACGAAGGTAAAAGCAACTACATGCACTGGGGTTTTAATCTGCACAATAATGGTCTCAGATGTACTTTTATTTGCTCAGTAGATCAAGCTAGGCTAAACTAGCTAACACTGGCCCCGAGCTGGCTAATAACATCTAGCTATTAAAACGTTTTGACTAGTGAATAACTGTGCAGTGTTTCTGTAATTTGCTTCACTAACTCATGGAACTAATCATGTGTTTCAGGCGAGGAAAATCAGCAACACCACTCGGTATTGGAAACAAGCGAGGTTCTTGGCGTTGGAGATCGGAGCTTGCTCGCTTGCTCGTCCCCCTTACCGGCAACAAAACGCAAAGGTAAACACACTGTAACTTTGTCTTGAAAGAACGTTACGCATAGATGTTCACAATCATGTTTATTTCCTTCTTTATTGGTACAATTATGAAACAGCGTGAAAGAGAACATTTCGCGCCTTTTTACTCTCTTACAAACATTGTAAACATCCGGGCTAGAGGTCACATGACTTCCGGTAAGAAATCGCTTCCACTTGGAGCATATATCGCCACCTACTGTTGATTTATTAAATCCTTGTCCCCAGACCAGTGCTTTTGAAGAATTTGAAGATCAGCTTGTTTGCTTCATTTCTTGATTTACTTTCATATATTGACTTGAAATCCATGTCCTTGACGTTGAGTTGTTCCAGTGCAGTTATCAGAATGAGTCTTTGTCTGTTATAATCCAGGCAGCTAAAAAATACATGATGTATGTCTCTGGTTGTTGATCTTGTATCTTGCTTATTTTCCCCTCTTAGGAAAGCGGACACAGGATGCACTTTTCCTCGAGACCATCCAGGCGTTGGAGGACCAGCGTGCCGTGGCGAATGAGTCGCTGCGCCTAGATCAGGCGGTGCAGTTCAGCCAGACCCAGGAAGCGGAGGCCAGAATGCTCACCTCGATGGAGCAGCAGATGGAGCGCCAGCGGCACCAGGATGAAGCGTTGGCGCGGCGCCAGGAGCTGCGCCAGGAGCGGCAGGATGAGCGACAAGCGGCATTTCACACTGGGTTTCTGGAAGTGCTTTCCCAGCTAGTGAAAGCCAACAGGTCTTCCTCCAAATAGTGGCCCCTGTTAATGTCTGCTGCTGAGCCTATGCATAGTTTAGTTAAGTTAAGTTTTATATTATTGCTGTTTTCACTTTATTTTTTATATAATGTCCAACTGACACTTTGACACTTTATTTACATAACAAAATTGTTCTAATTTCATGTTATGTCATATGCTGCAATAAATAAAACCAACATGGCGATTAAATCATCTTGCTTATTTCTGACACTTTATCTTTAGTGACCTGTGTAGCATGCTATACATCACATGTAAGTGAGTATTCTGATACCATCATGTTTCATCGGTTATAAACTGGCAAAGCTTTATTTGTCATTTATTTATCATCAACCTTGTGGAGGAATGGCAGCGGCACATACACAAATATGATAATTTATATCATTTTAAATATTTGACCAAAACTTTTAATTCCCCCACATTTCACACAACACAACATGGAGTCCACTATGGGCCAAAAATGACATGAAAGTTTCCATTTTTTATGTTTTTATTTCCAAAATGAAACTATAAAACACTAGGGTTGTGAATGCTAGGTTAGTATCATCATAGGGCAAATAAAAACTGATGCACCAAATGAAACTAGGGGTAGATGGTGACTTAGTTTGAATACAGTCACGTCATGTTCAAAATGGCCCATGTAAAAAGTAAAGTGCTCAAAAGCAGCTAGTTTACTATGAATTCAAGTTTACATTAAAAAGCAGAACAATTATCAATACATTTCTGAAGTGATTTACCGATTTCTACATTCCCCTCGTCTCCGTTTTCAAGATTTGTTGACAGCAGAGCCGTATAATTGAAGAGTTACGACATAAAAATTGTTCTATTTCATGTTATGTCTTGAGAGTGCAATAAAGAAAACCGACATGGCGATTAAACAGATCCTTATTTTATATTGTTATTACTGTTATTATATAGTACAACTGACACTTTATTTTATATTGACAATGTTTAGTGACATGTACAACTGACACTTTAGTTACTAACATGTATGTTAGTTTTGGCTACTATTACACTATTGTAATGTTGCCTGTCTTGACTGCAAAATGAAAGAGAGAAACAAAAGCACCGTAGAAATGATCAGCTTTATTGTCAATAATGTTTACATTTATTGTTTAGAATGTACAATTTACACGCTGTTCAGATGCCTCATAAGGGCTGTGCGTGTGTCTTGCCCCCCAGCCTCGGCAATGGCTGGCGCTGGCCCATCAAGCTGGGTCGCCGGTAAGGCAGTCCATTCCTCCCTGTACTCATCATCATTACTTTCACAGAGGTTATGTAACACGCAACATGCTGCCACCTGGATTTTTATCTTGTCCATCTTGCAGTCGTTTCTTTTCATCAGGCACCGCCACCTGCCCTTCAATCTGCCAAAAGCGTTCTCCACCACCACTCGTGCTCGGCTTGTTTTGTGATTGTACACAAGTTGCTCGGGTGTGAGCCTTCCTTGGAAAGGTTTCATCAGCCATCTTTGCAGGGTGTAGGCTGAGTCACCAAGGATATAGTAACCCACATCATGTCCACCAATAGTCTTTGTTACATGAGGAAGTAGACCACCCTTATCCGCAAAACTACACAGTGATGACATGCCAAACACTCTGCTATCATGCATGCTCCCTGGTAAGCCAACAAAAACATTCCAAAAGAGGCCTCTACCATCCACAACACCCTGCAGGACGAGCGAGTGCCAGCCTTTGCGGTTGAAATACTCGTTGTGGTATTCCTCTGGTCTCAGAATGGGGATGTGTGATCCATCTACTGCACCTACACACTGTGGCACACCCCATCTGCGGTCAAAAAATAACGCCATCTCCTCTAACTTCTCAGCGTTCGGCCATGGCATGAACTCACAAAGGAGTATGCTCACAACAGAGGAGCAGAACTCGTGCACACAGTAACACACTGTAGATTTGCCGACTCCAAACAAATGAGAGATGGTCCTGTACTCAGAGTTGGTCGCAAGTTTCCACAGTGCTATGGCGATTTGCGTAATCTTCCCTCAGGGAAAAGTACTCTGGTGTGAACGCGATCTGTACTAAGTGCCCTGGGGTTAAAAGCGCCAGGGCTCTTAGTGCCGGAACTAAGTACAGGAAAGTACTTGGTGTGAACGCGCCTTATGAGAATGTCTTCTCTGACAGTTGTTGTTGACTGTATGCTTTTTAATATGGACAATGAATCTATATATCACCACCCTATCTGGTCTGACCTCTTCAACCCACTGTAATCCTATTATTACAGCCAGCATTTCTGCTGTGTACACTGATAATTGATCAGACGCTCTTTTTGAGATTGATATTTTAAAGTCTGGGATATATACCAACTCCAACACACTCTTCCTTGTTCTTAGAACCCTCTGTGTACATTTTGAGGTAATTGTAATAATAATAATAATAATTTGAATTTATATAGTGCCTTTCATAACCTCAAGGTCGCTTTACAAAGAAACATACAAGGACAAGACATAAAACATAAAAAAACATAAACATAAAACAGGGGGCAGAAATGGAAGTGTAAGTGGGGGGGGAGTGAGTTATAGTTGGAAGGCGATGTTGAACAGATGAGTTTTAAGGGTTGATATGAAGATGTTGAGAGAAGGGGCGTTGCAGATTTCTGCAGGGAGGGAGTTCCAGAGGGTGGGGGCAGCGACACTGAAGGCACGGTCCCCGAAGGTGCGGAGGTGTGAATGGGGAATGGAGAGCAGGCCGGAGTCTGAGGATCGAAGGGTGCGGGACGGGATGTAAGGGTGGAGGAGATCTGTGAGGTACTGAGGGGAGAGGGCATGGAGGGATTTGTAGGTGAGGAGCAGGAGTTTGTAAGTGATGCGGGACTTGACCGGGAGCCAGTGGAGGTTGAAGAGACTAGGGGTGATGTGCTGCCAGGGCTTGGTGCATGTGAGAACCCTGGCAATTGTCAAATAAATAAACAAATCAAATATCTGTATAGCAATTACAAATGTTTGGCATATCTGAAGCTGATGTTCTTGCAGGATTCGTGCTGTTCGGAGTTTGCATCCTCGTGGTTGATTGCACTTATTGTAAGCTGCAGAGGTGGAATAAGTACTCAGATCTTGTACTTTAGTAAAAGTAGAAGTACTCAGACCTTGTACTTGAGTAAAAGTAGATGTACTCAGATATTTTACTTGAGTAAAAGTAGAAATACCAGAGTGTAGGAATACTCTGTTACAGTAAAAGTCCTGCATTCAAGATGTCACTGAAGTAAAAGTACAAAAGTATTGGCATCAAAAGATAGTTAAAGTTCCAAAAGTAAAAGTACTCAATATGCAGATCGACCCATTCAGAATAATATATATGATATGTTTTGATTATAATCATTGATGCATTCATGTGTTTATCACATTTAAATGCTGGATTTATTTGTATTGTGTTGATCATTTCTACACACGGTGGTATTACTATTTTTATTTAAGTTAAAGTGCAGCAGGAGGGGACTCTTTAAAGTAGAGACACTACATACTGATATACACCTGAACATCAGCAGGAGAGGACTCTTTAAAGTAGAGACACTACATACTGACATACACCTGAACATCAGCAGGAGAGGACTCTTTAAAGTAGAGACACTACATACTGATATACACCTGAACATCAGCAGGAGAGGACTCTTTAAAGTAGAGACACTACATACTGATATACACCTGAACATCAGCAGGAGAGGACTCTTTAAAGTAGAGACACTCCATACTGACATACACCTGAACATCAGCAGGAGAGGACTCTTTAAAGTAGAGACACTACATACTGATATACACCTGAACATCAGCAGGAGAGGACTCTTTAAAGTAGAGACACTCCATACTGACATACAGTGATTTTAGTGTCATGTGAAATCTCTGTTTCTTCTCTTAATGTTTATCCTTGTTTTAAGTTGCAAATGGTCCTGCAGTGATGCAAAAAACCTTCCAGACTTTATCTGATAATAAAGTATCATCGTATGTTGTGAAAACAGCAGCATGGGTGTTTACATCTGTGCTTTAATATTTATTTACAGTATTTTAATAATCTCACCTCATCACAGAAGTCAGCGTTCTGCGTGCACACTATTGTTTTAGGGGCACCAAACCTGAACGAAAAGAGAAGAAGAGGAGATTAATTTCAGGTTAAAAATATTGTTATTTCTGCGTCCTGATGGTTGCATTTTAGAAAAAGTCAGATTTTTTTTCTGATTTTACTTCCATTCTTGAGAGGATAATAAATACATGGATCCTGATATTGAAGACCAAGCCGGTGACGAGTGAGATTTTTCTAACAAAAACACACATGTGAAAGGGAAGGAAAATGGGAGACAGTGTGGGTGCCTCGAGGCGAATCATTTTCAGATTATATATATACACAGTATTCTGGTCTTGGACATCACTGAATCCTTTCTGGCAGGAAGATCATGGACTTTTACGAAAAGTTTTTCAGATAGACTTTCCATTTAACTTTGAATCTTAATATTCGATGATTCCTCTAAAGTAAAATATTTATTTTGAACCCTGAGTGCTGCTAGCAAGAATGGCATTACTAGAATGTGGTTAAAACCAGGAAAACCTATTGTGGATATGGGCATTGTTTAGGATATTTTGGAGGATTACCTTTGCTTTGAGATAGCGACACATTGAATATGTGACATGTCTCCATGCTTTAATGTTCAAAAAGCTCTTTATTTTTCTCATACTAGAGGGAGAATCTCCAAAAACAGAATAGGGCCTCTTTAAGATTCACATATCATGAATGAGGCTTCAAACACCTGGTCAGGTAAAGTGTGATTACAGGTGATCTTGTGAAGTGTATCTACCTGTATATGCATTTGGAAATACATTTTGCGACAGAGAGAGCGTCCGTCCTCTGAACCGGAAAAGCTTCGGGCCATTTACTGAAGTAATCGATGAGCACTATGACGTTAGAGTTCCCCTGCTGCGTCTCTGGGAAAGGCCCTGAGGAAGAGGAAGAGGAAGATAAGGTGAGGTGAGGTAAGATAAGGTAAGGTGAGGTAAGGTGAGGTAAGATAAGGTAAGGTAAGGTGAGGTAAGGTGAGGTAAGGCAACGTAACATTTAGTAAGAAATAAAACAGCAGATAAATATAATTTGAGGAAATTAAATGCAGGCAAAAACCTATAATGTCGATCCCAACGATCTCCCAAGGTGCGTCCACTTTAATGGGCCGGACCGTCCTGGCCAGGTTTTTACTCCTTTCTGTGTGCTGACAGGTGTCACACACTTTGATCTGAAACAGGACACAGTTCAAAGTTAAATATTAATATAACTATTAAGTCACAGTGTCATAGAGTAGAGCAGGTGTTGGACCCTGAAGGCAGCATCTCCCTGGTCCAATGGGATTTTGGATTATTGCAGAAAATAATCTCTTTGTCAAACAAACGTTTATGATACTGACATGTTTAGTTCAGCAAGATAATCTCCACATATTAACACCACTTTATGATTTTGTAAGGAAAAAGCTAACTACAGGCTATAAGGAACTACAGCACGGTCACATGACTTCATGTCACCACCGCTAAGCTAAAGGTGGCTAATGTTGGGCTATAAAGGAACTACAGCACGGTCACATGACTTCACGTCACCACCGCTAAGCTAAAGGTGGCTAATGTTGGGCTAAAAAGGAACTACAGCACGGTCACATGACTTCACGTCACCACCGCTAAGCTAAAGGTGGCTAATGTTGGGCTATAAAGGAACTACAGCACGGTCACATGACTTCACGTCACCACCGCTAAGCTAAAGGTGGCTAATGTTGGGCTATAAAGGAACTACAGCACGGTCACATGACTTCACGTCTCCACCGCTAAGCTAAAGGTGGCTAATGTTGGGCTATAAAGGAACTACAGCACGGTCACATGACTTCACGTCACCACCGCTAAGCTAAAGGTGGCTAATGTTGGGCGTGATGACGTTTAGTCGTCTCATTTAGACACTTGTTAGCAACCGACAGTGGGTTATTTACTGATGTATTTTATGTCGTAAAACTAAAAGTGAAAATCTCTTCAGCTTGTGTCAACCTCAGACCTTATTTCAGGATAATAACCTAAAACACATTCAGAAAAAACTTCAACACCAGGGGACAGGAAGGGATACAATGCTGACTCATCCCTTGGTTTTAGGACTCATTCCTGCACCACTGCATTAAAGACGAACGTACCCAGTCCACCACGTCCTTGATGATGCCCAGCCAGTAGTACTTGCTCTGGATTCGGTGCACGGTCTTCTTCTGGCCGAGGTGATGACCGATGTCGTTGAAGTGGCAGTCGAGGAAAATCTGCCTCTTCCTCTCCGCCTCGATCACCACCTCCCTCTTCGGCCCGACGTAGTACAGCTTCCCCTCTGAGTGAAGGAAGACACAATATTAGATTTTGGATAATAGAAGATTCCTTAAAATCATATTTTAAGTTCTGCTTTGGGTTGTAGACTTTGTGTTTTAAGTAAGGGATAATGAATACAACTCTTAAGGGTGATATGTCTCTATAATGACCGCCTCGCTGCACATTATCCGCCTATTTCACGGCCACATACTTAACAAACCAACGACTTGACTCACAATATCAATTGAAAATGATTATATTGACTTAAAAACGATCGTCAATTCCACCAGGCACTATTTTGCTTGGCAGCGGTGTGTTATCGAGTATTAACAACCTCTGCAATCTCCAAATTAACCAATCAGAATCGAGTATTCAATTAAGCCGTGTAATTTAACATTCATCACAAATCTAAATAAAGTATGTAACCCTGCCTTGTTTATTTTGAAAGGCATTCTAACAGGAAAAATGAAATGCAAATATAAGATTCAGATAATCATTTAAAGGTGGGGTAGGTAATTTTGGAGAAACCAGCTCGAGTGCGCTAGAATTTGAAAATACACAACCGGAGAAAATCTGCCACTTCCTTACAGAGCCCCTCCTCCAACACACACGAACGCGCACATGACCAATGAGGGCACGAGATAAGTTTGTGCACAGATGGAAGGCTGACAGGCAGGTAGGCCATCCAGTTACTTTAGCCGGGCCGGCTCAAATGATTGGTCGTACTTTTTACAGTATTACGGCTTCCACAGATGACATTTTTTTATGGATTTTTTGTCAAAGCACTTCAGATATTCATTGCTATCAGGATGTTAAGAGCATTCCATGGAATATAACAACAAGTGTATCTCGAGCCGGTTTCTCAAACTTACCTACCCTACCTTTAACCTTTAACAAACTATGAATGTGTCATACCCACCTAACGGTAAGAAACTCAGCGAACTCACGATACGAACCATTTTCACAGAAACAAAACACAAGTCTCACAAGAAGCGTCTAAATGAGCCCTGAGCTCGTGGCATGGGAAGCAAACCCAGACATCACACGACGTAGCTTTACGGAGCAAATACGGCAAATATGTCTTACCTTTTGCTGTTTCTGATCAAAAGTTGTGTTCAATGGCATTAAAACGAGAAAAACGCGGCTGAAGGTTAATCCAATGTGTCTGTGTCACTTTGAAATGATTACTGATAATCCATCACCATATTTATGTCAATAACGGAGTTTTCATATAGCTGCTATCATAGCTACCAGAGTGTATGACAGCTTCCGGTTTTGGGCATTCTGGCTAAGCATCACTCATTCAGCACGGTCACATGACTTCACGTCACCACCGCTAAGCTAAAGGAGGCTAATGTTGGGCTATAAAGGAACTACAGCACGGTCACATGACTTCACGTCACCACCGCTAAGCTAAAGGAGGCTAATCTTGGGCTATAAAGGAACTACAGCACGGTCACATGACTTCACGTCACCACCGCTAAGCTAAAGGAGGCTAATGTTGGGCTATAAAGGAACTACAGCACGGTCACATGACTTCACATCTCCACCGCTAAGCTAAAGGTGGCTAATGTTGGGCTATAAAGGAACTACAGCACGGTCACATGACTTCACGTCACCACCGCTAAGCTAAAGGTGGCTAATGTTGGGCTATAAAGGAACTACAGCACGGTCACATGACTTCACGTCACCACCGCTAAGCTAAAGGTGGCTAATGTTGGGCGTGATGACGTTTAGTGGATAGAGCCGGCGGCCCGAAGCGACGATGTCCTCCGCGCAGTTGGTTCAATGCCCGGAACAGATGAACTTTTAATCATTCCTTTTCAACTTTAATACTTTATTAACTGATAAAAGGCCCTCTCCGCCCAAACAAAATTCCAGCACTCTCTAGTCTCTTCTCAATAACCCAATACGCACAATTATCAATCTTTAATTGCAAATAGAACATGATATTCAGTCTTGTGTGCATCGAATATTTTTCGAGGCAAAGATACGTTAAACTCACTGCAGCCTTGCACTTCGCCAGGAGAGGTCGCTGTAACTGAAGCTTCGAGAAATGAACCTATTTCCGACACAATTGTCCAAGTGGTTCGATGCTTCATTCAAAGCTTCATTTTGCCATCACTACTAATCGGCATGTTTAGCAGCAATGAAAACGTCAGCTGATGTTGCTAATCATCCAAAATACAATCAGGATTAAAATACTGGGCTTGTGCCTGTCTGTCTTCTTCTTCTCTCGGTTTTTGGCGGATTGCAAACAACTTTAAGGTGCATACCGCCACCTACTGTACAAGAGTGTGTATCACCATATCATCCTATCACCACTTGTGGAATTATACCACTGTATTTACGTTGTTTTAAATTCTTCCAATCAATCCTGTTTCACTCAAATACTTAATAATGGCCTTCCTGGTAGCTCTTACCCCCTCACCTTCTGTTCCCAGTATCCCCATCAGGCTCCCTGTCTGTCTTCTTCTTCTGCTACTTTTTAAATAACGTAGTTTGTATTCTATTGGTTTAGCATGAGCTCCCCCTTCTGGCCAGTGAATGGTACTTCATGTAAACTCCAGATGAAAAAAATAATGTAAACAATGTTTTTGATAAATTACAAAATGACACAAGTATAAATACATTAATAAATAAATACATATATTAAATTAATACATGAGTCAGGGTTTAAATAAATGAATACGGAAATAAATAAATAAATAGAGTATATAAATGAACAAAGTTTGTAATCAAATATATGGTAATTCCCTAAAATATGTTGCATTTAAATCTCACAAGTGAGAAACTGTACACTTTAAAAGTTTGGATGTAATAACATGTAAGTCTGTATTTTTACAAAAGTGGCTTTTATTTTGAAAACCTCGAACCGGAAGTATACTGTTTGTTGCCTGCTACTTGCTAAAAACAGCCGTTGAGCTTGTCAGTTGGTTATTTTTGCGTTTGTTTGCACGTTTTTATCAACATATTAGATTATAAACGGGTTAACATGACAAACGAGGATCGTCAGTTTTATATCTGTAACTGTTTCACCACTGATAACATCTTTCTGGAGGAATACAAGCTCCATGTCCGCTTCGTCTCCGAGCAGCAGTTCAGACGGGACTATGGCCCTTTCTCATGTCATCAAATGTCCCTCCTCGACTCCTCGACTCCTCGGTCCTCCGGTAGTGACCCGGAAATGAATTTTAGCGCGCCATGTTGAAGGACATCTCATTTCTCGAAATGCACATCGAGGACCGAGCATCGAGCGCCGAGGAGGCTCTCTGGAGGAGCTATAACCGAGGATACACTGATGGGTCCTCCACGGTCCTCCACGGCTCCTTCGTGGATGCATTTCCGGCAACAGTGATGTTTCAAAGAGTCGAGACGCACGGCCGGACTTATCTCAGCCAATGACAGCTCTGCATGCATCCCCTGGATATTATTTTATTAACTGCTTTCATTGCGACGCGATGTTTACACTGAGAACAGCTGTGAGGTCCGTGCAGAAAGCAGAGCAGTGTGTATAATCATGGGCGTCGCAGCCATTATATGAGGGTGGGACAAGTCCCCCCCACTTTTTCAAATGATTAGTTTAGACCCTCCCACTTTTACTATGCGGAAAGTCCGTGAATCGGTCTATCCACTCGCCGCACTTTGTAGAGCGCTGTGTCAGTGCTTCACTATCAAATGAAATCCATTCCACTTGCTTATTGAGAGAATGCCCAAATCAATGAAACTCCGTACCATGTTTTCACTGCTACTTTGTACCAAGGCAGATTCTCACATAGCGCGCGCATGTTCAAGGAGTGTTGTCATAGTTGGACAGCTCAGATCTGTTGTTTGAAGCGATGCCGGTAGCGGAGGTAAGGCACACACACCAAATGTTCAGGAAATGGTTAATACAGCGAAAATCAAAGCTGACGATCTCTTGGTTTGATATGTTTTCTCCCCCAGACAACATGGACATAAGAACATTTTTTTCAAAGAAGAGGAAAGTAAGTCATCAGCTGGTAGCAGTTAATCAGTTAACAGTGATGGCGGCGTCTCACTTCTGGAGAGGAGTTTCGTCTATGTCATAATAGAGAGATACAAATACTGAATAGTTTAGATGAGAAAAGGCATCGAAATGCCAGGTTACTAGTATTTATCAGTATTTATTATCACTTCACCACCTCTCTTGACATCTAGGCACTTGAGAGTGAGTCAGAGGCAGAATACAGGGAGAGAGAGAGAGGTCCATTGCTGAGGTGAGTGATGAAAGGGAAATGACAGTTGAGAGTAAATTGTGATGTGGACTCTCATCCCAGGATTTTAAGGAAATCAGTGGGGATATTGAACAGGAAACATTTCAGTCAAGGGGCATCATATGACCAATATAGACAGAAGAGCAACATTTATTAGAACATTTAAGTCAATGATACCATTCCTAGGTGAACTTAACATCTGTATGGAGTCAGATCAGTCTCAATATTAATAAATGCTCACAGAAGGATTCACAAATGTATTTTGCGATTTATATATAAATGACTCTCCACAACAATATCTCTCAATGCACTCACAAATATTTATTGTTGTATATAAATGTACAAAAAATGGGCATTTAAACTGCTTTTTATTAATTCAAAGACAGCTCTGAATTAATAATCAAATATGTTTCCTTTCTTTACTACTGGATGAAATTACAAAATGTACCCATCATTTCCCTCATGCTAGTATAGCCACATAAAAGTATCAAACCACCTGTTAAAATGCACCAGAATACAGGAAATCTATATTTTTTTTCGCCCCCACACCCCCGTTAAAAATGTCCCCCCCACATTCAGGATGCTTCCTACGCCCATGTGTATAATATATATCACTCAGTATAACAGGCCTACTCTCTTTATTTGCTTTAGTTTAGTAGATATCTACAAACAAAGTCGATATTTTTCTAAAACCATTTAGTGCTTCACATAATAAAATACACAACGGCTGTCGCCTGATTATATGCTTTAGGAGCTGTAGGTGCGTGTGTGTGGTACAGTGTGTGCGTAGATGCAGCGGACAGACAGGTCTCAGTTGGTTTGGTGTCCTCTGCTTACTTGTAAATAAAACTTTTGGCCCGTCATTTATTTCCCTCATTGTAGCGACCAGAGAGAGGGGGGGGGGGGGGGGGGGGGGGGGGGGGGGGATATATCCAGTCTCTGATAGTGTTACGTTATTATGAGAGTGCTCTGTTTGATTCTGAAATTGTATATACATATATGTGTGTGTGTGTGTGTGTGTGTGTGTGTCCGCATCTGTAGCCTGTTATTGTCTCATTATACCGCACTGTGAATGAATTAAAAGTAAATATATAAGTCGTCATGAACACATCTGTCCATCAGACAGAGGGCTGCTGTGCCTCCTGTCATCATTAATGGACGTCTCTTTAAAATGACCGCTCAGAGGAGAGGAGTTCTCATTTCTCTAACCGCCTGCTGCTTCCCCTCCTCTCTCCTCGGCTCCCCTCCTCGGCTCCTCCGCTCGCATCTCCTGTGGGCGGGACTAAGTCTCGAGGATAGGAGTCGAGGAGGGGAGTCGAGGAGGGACATTTGATGACATGAGAAAGGGCCTATGGCTGCGTTTCACTTCGGTTAAATGGATTCCTTGCGTCCCTCACTTGCGTCGTTTCCCTGCGACTAGTCCCTCCCACCAGGGAAGCATGGAGAGACGCAAGGAAACCACGAGAAGCAGGGAAATGAGTTTTAAGAGCAATGGGACGTCGTTTCCTCCGGAGCGTCACGTGAAGCGACGTCCGTTTGTGATGACGCTGCACAGCTGATCGTCTGACAGCAGCTCTGTCCCCGTTATTTTCACAAACACCCCCGCCTCTGTTAGTACACATTTACTGACACAAACATTTGTATCATCTGTTGTAGACCCAAATAAATAAAATCAAATAAGAACTCATTCTCAAAAAAGATAAACGCCATTCTTAAAATGTATAAACGAACAATAGTTTGATTAATATTGATTAGAGTGCACAATAGAAATAACATAATTCAGAAGAAAAAGAGATATGTTATCTATCAAAACCCAGTTAGATTAACATTCATTGGATTGCACACTTACTTTGTTTGTGTGGATATGTAGCACATTTTAAATAGCACTTAATGACTGACTGAATGGAAATGACAATAAATGAAAATGTAAAACGAAAAAAGCGATCATGAAAATGTTTCCAATAAATGAATAAAATGATTTTTGACCACTTTGTTGTTCAGATATATCACATACTTGTAACTAAATGATACATTAATTGAAACAAAACACGGTATAAACTGAGGAGTGAGTCCCGTGAGTTTCATGTGTTTTCTTCACTCCGCTGGGAAACTGCTCTCATGTCAAGAAGCATCAGATCAGTGCATGCGCTGCATCGTCCAATCAGTGAGCGATACACAGTAAGGGGGCGGGGCGAGTGTCTGAGGATTTCATCGAAGGATGGTTTGGTGGTTCCTCGATTATAGCTCCTCTATTATCGCTCCTCGCTCCTCGCTGCTCGGTCCTCCGGCAAAAATAAGGCCATTTGGACGCTACTCAAGATGGCGCAGACAAATCAACTTCCGGTGAGACCGAGGAAGGAGGACCGAGGAAATGAAAATAGTCGACCTGAGAAGGACCCTGTGTATTTTTAAATTCTAGCGATCTCGAGCATGGTTTCTCCAAAATTACCTACCCCACCTTTAAGTACAGTGCTTGAGTAAATGTACTTAGTTACTTCCCACCTCTGATTATCTTCATTATTGATACTCAGGTGCTGAGGAGGCTTGGCTGTGTGACGGACGCACAGTTTGAGGATGTGTTCAACAAGGTGAGAACTTTTATTTTTATTTTTGATGTGCCTCAGGAGTAGAGGTGGAAGAAATACTCAGATGTTGTACTTGAGTAAAAGTAGAAGTACTCAGATCTTGTACTTGAGTAAAAGTAAAAGTACTCAAACTCATCACGACTTTTCCTGTTTAGATTTCACAGGAAGTGGACCTGCGAAGGCGTCTTAGTGTGACGTGTGCAGAGAGAGCTGCTGCTATAAAAGACACGTACCGGCCTCTGCATCCGCACGTCTACCACCTGCAGGTACATAACACCTCATCGTTATTAAAGGTCTCCTATCGTGCAAAATGCACTTTTTCATGTCTTTTATACATACATATTTGACCCCGGTGTGTCAGGAGACTCACAAAGTGAAAACCCTCTCTCGTTTCCACCGTACCTAAATCTCTAAAAACGAGCTAACAACGGAGCTGATCCAGATTTTCTGCCGTTATGACGTAATATCTGAAATGTGGGCGGGCTTTAGACCCACGGCCCTATCAGAGACTTCGCTATCAGACACAATGAGCGAAGTGTTTTGGACGTAATATGGTCTTTGTTTAGATTAGCAAGCATTGCCATCACTCAGAGCTAACCTGTACTGGAGACAGTATGTGTAAAGAAGCAGGAAATAAAAAGGAACTCACCTTGTGGTAAACCTGAGAGAGAAAAAGAGTTTGAGCTCCATACTGTTTCAGAAATAATCCTTGATGTGGTTTGGAACATGATATGGTGTTTAATCACAGCAGAATTTAGCTGAGTATTAAGCTACGGACCCAGAATCAGCACTTTAGTAACAGGGCTGAAATAGAGGGATTTGAGGCTAGAATGCATGATCTGTTTGGTATTTTGAGCAAAACACTTCATAGACATGTTTTTTATATATTTGTATATATCAGAGCTATAATATGTGCCTAAAAATTGCTTTTTTTCACGAAACTGTGTCTCAGGGCTTCTTAAAGGTAGGGTAGGTAAGTTTGAGAAACCGGCTCGAGATCGCTAGAATTTGAAAATACACAACCGGAGAAAATCTGCCACTTCCTTATAGAGCCCCTCCTCCAACACACACGAACGCGCACATGACCAATGAGGGCACGAGATAAGTTTGTGCACAGATGGAAGGCGATCCAGTTATTTTAGCCGGGCCGGCTAAAATGATTGGTCGTACTTTTTACTGTACCACGGCTTCCACAGATGACATTTTTTAATGGATTTGTTGTCAAAGCACTTCAGATATTCATTGCTATCGGGATGTTAAGAGCATTCCATGGAATATAACAAACAGTGTATCTCGAGCAGGTTTCTCAAACTTACCTACCCTACGTTTAACCTTTAACAAACTATGAATGTGTCATACCCACCTAACGGGAAGAAACTCAGCTAACTGACGATACGAACCATTTTTACCGAAACAAAACACAAGTCTCACAAGAAGCGTCTAAATGAGCCCTGAGTGATCGTGGCATGGGAAGCAAACCCAGACATCACACGACGTAGCTTTACGGAGCAAATACAGCAAATATGTCTTACCTTTTGCTGTTTCTGATCAAAAGTTGTGTTCAATGGCATTAAAACGAGAAAAACGCGGCTGAAGGTTAATCCAATGTGTCTGTGTCACTTTGAAATGATTACTGATAATCCATCACCATATTTATGTCAATAACGGAGTTTTCATATAGCTGCTATCATAGCTACCAGAGTGTATGACAGCTTCCGGTTTTGGGCATTCTGGCTACGCATCACTCATTCACCAATGGGTAATGTTTAGATGGATTTTAGGAACTTCCCCTTGATTCTATTGGCTCTAACGGTTCAAAAGAGATGTCAATCATCAAAATCGACCGAAGGGGGCCAGAGATATGGCAAATGCACCCAAATGACCCCAGAAGTGTTTTTTTTTTCTAAACCTCTCTATAAAGGTCAAATGTCACTTGTTTTGCATCAATCCTGATACAGGGTACTTAGTATATGTTATAGTTTGGATTCCTAAAGCTTTTAGTCTACTATCCCATCATTCAAGGGTGGTTTTCACGATAAGTAATGTTTTTTTTTTGACGGATACTATAATTTACATGTTTTAATATGTTCAATCTGAATTTAAAATAAAACAATTCTATATTGATTCTGACTCTTCTAAATCCAACTCACAGGTGTATCATTGCTTTTAGAAAAAAGATTATTCATTTACCCCTTTTAGAAGTGAAGATAGTCATTTGTTCTGGGAATGTCATTTTCGAGCCTGAGACCTGAAAAACAGATTAACAGGTTAAGGCAGGGATTATTTGCAGCGAGTTCTCCTTAGCAACGGTCTGTTCTCCTTAGTAACGGTCTGCTAGCTAAAATTGACAACCTCTGGAAAGTCCAAAATGAACAATCAGAATCGAGTATACAACTCAGCATGTGTGCACACAGTAACACATCGCTGAAACACACCTGCAACCCCCCCCCCCTCTCCTCAGGAGTCCTACCTCGCTCCAAAGTTCAAGCAGATAGTGGATTTCTGCCGAGTCAGCGCCGTCAGGGGGGGCCTCTCTGAGACTTGCTGCAGGAGGAGGCAGGTGAGAGGTTCACCTTTGACCTCTTCGTGAATAATGTGCACTTTTAATGTCAATTACAGTAGATTTCATTTTATTTGTTGGTTGACTGAAGATTACGCCATGTGCCATGCAAGTCCCGGTTATACAGGATATAAAAAAGTCCTGAAATACATTTTAAATATGTTACAAAGACAGTGAAATTAACAGTTAAACCAAATATGAAAAGGGCCCTATTATGTTTTTTAGGGTGTTCCCTTTCCTGTAGTGAGTTATAAACATTACAAAGACGTTGAAAGGTGAAGCTGACGCAACACAAATGAATAATTCCCATTTTTCTCTGTTGACTTTAAAGAGTATACATACTGTTATGCTTGCTATGTCTTAGTTCAAAATTATATTTAAAATATCATTTTATTAAAAAAATGTGGTTGAATCCCATGTGTACAGATACTATCACGTAAGGCCTGGTTATACAGGGCATACAAATGTCTTAAAATCCATTTTTAAATGTATTAAAAAAGCAAAAACATGGGAAGTATTAGCTCTCATACAAAAACATTTGTAAAAATGTTCCCTTTTAGGATGATGGAGTTGGTAAAATTGAAGTTGTTTTAATGACGATCTCAAATTAAAAGGATTCAGCAAACAGTATTTTTAAAGCAGGATATAAATAAAGGCGGATAACATTTTAATTACTTATTAAAGGAACAGAAACCCTCTTCTCTAGTGGCCTAATAATGAACAAAACTAAATACAAAACAGTCACCCCTGCACCTGTTTCCCCCCTTTATAACCATTGATTCCCATGTTTCTGTTGAAGCTGCCCGAGTTTATCGCTTCCCGGTGTTTGAGAGAAGCTTCTGTGAGCAGCTGGTGGAGGAGCTGGAGCACTTTGAGCAGTCCTCCGCCCCCAAAGGAAGACCCAACACCATGAACCACTACGGGGTAATTCTACCTCCAAAACACTATTTATTCACTGCACATTCACATTTAATACTTATGGTGCCATGACATTTTGATCTTTGACCTCCTGTAGTCCCTCAGTCAGGAAATATGTGAAGCTCGATGAAATATCAGAGGTTTCGTGCGAGGACTTTTATATAAATATAAGGGTCATGACAGGAACACTACATGTGAATAGGGTCAAATATTTAACTAATAGATATCACTATAAAACTTTCTCACTTTTTGTATTACAACTTTTATGAAATATTATGTTTATATGTGTAAATTAGGCATTTTCTTATCAAATATGTTTTATTTACGGAGTATTCCAGAACAGAATTGTGAACATTTGGTAAATCCATGTTAAAAAGTATTGTTTTATTTTGTTTGCATATTCAAATCAAGTTTTTACAAGTTTTCTGACGTTTCATGTCTAAATATGCAAATGAGGCTTCATGTGATCCTAACTGTTGGTGAATTCAGGAGAAATCTACAGACCCAAACAGACAAAGTTAGTCAAATAAACTCCTGCGTTTTAGCTGCTTTCTTACCTCTAGTCTGAAAGTGTGTTATTCATGAATGTCCTCCAGATCCTGCTGAATGAACTGGGCTTCGACGAGGGCTTCATCACGCCGCTCCGCCAGCGTTACCTGCAGCCGCTCACCTCCCTGCTCTACCCCGACTGTGGGGGGGGCAGCCTGGACAGCCACAAGGCCTTCGTGGTGAAATACGACATGGACGAAGACCGGGACCTGAGCTACCACTACGACAACGCAGAGGTCACGCTGAACGTTTCCCTCGGAAAGGACTTCACAGAGGGAAACCTTTATTTTGGGGATATGAGACAGGTGAATATATATACTTGTAATACTACCCACACCTACACCCTCGGGTTATACTCAGGGTTTCCTTAAAAGGCATCTTAAAATGAGGCCTTAATTGGTATAATTAGTCATGAAAAATGGTAAGACATGAGAATTGGCATTACAATTTTGACGTTGCAGAGTAGAATTTCAAAAATGATTGGTAACGTGTTTTGAAATCACCTTTGGCATCGTACCTTAAAGTGACACAGACTTTAAGAAAACATTGAATGTTTTGAATGCCTTGTGCCAATATAGTATCTAACAGCATGTGCATTTGCTAAATTTGTCTTTCAAAAATAAACTATGTAGTAGATTTAAGTGCTAATTCACATTCTGGGTTTTAAAACTCCAGGACCATTTTTTGTTTTAACTCTGTCCCAAAAATAATAGAAGCAAAAGTCAGTGTAAACCTTCAAATATTAAAATCCTTTAACCTTCACTTAACCTAATATCTACTTCATATGCTGTGTTTTAATTTTGTTTACCATTGCCCAATTGTATTATATCCATTGTAAACAAATGATGTGTAGGACAGTGACATTTCTGCTATGAGTATTTTTATATAACAGACAGGAAATAAACACTAAAGGGAACAGTAGAAGAAGACAGACAGGAAGTTAACACTTAAGGGAACAGCAGAAGACAGACCGGAAGTAAACACTAACGGGAACAGTAGGAGAAGGTAAACAGGAAGTAAACACTAAAGGGAACACAGTTTGGGCTCTGTAGTGTTTAAGGACTGGTTAGTGGGACAGAAACTGGGAACAGTGGTATTTGGGAACATTACTCTTCACCACTGATGATGTTTTTGGTTGCGCTTCCACTTGGCCTAGTTCCGGCCCGGGGCTACTTTTTCACCTCTTTTCTGGCCCGACAAAATCGTGGTTCTATCGGGGCCAACAAACAGGGCTGAGTCGGGCTGAGTTTGCTAAACTAGAGAGAGAATCGCTGGCAAGGGGGCTACAACAAGATGAACATATTTGACCGTGATTTAATTGTAATACACGTTTCAAAATGATGCCGAAGTAACAACATACTGATACCGGTTAGTAAAAACCATGAATTAATGCTTTGACAAGTCTGCAGACAGACGGCAGGCGAAAAACCTTTTAAAATGCGTGTTTTCTAGATGGAGATTGGCTAAGCTAACGCAATATATGCTCCGACCGTCCACACTCACAACAACGGCCTATACAGACATAAATAAACCAGCGACTGTATTCGCCATGACAGACAGTCTGTGGTTTGTACTTGTTTAACTTTTGTCTAGTTTCTGAACAGATATGAGGAGCTGTGAGCTTGAGTGCTAACAGCTAACGGCTGTGTTGTTTTTCTGGGGTTCTCATTGAAGATGACGTCACGGCTCCGCCTACACTGCGTTACTATAGTAACTACCCCAGTTCCTAAACTGTAATGGAAGCGCAGCATGAAGGGAGCCGGCCCTAACAAGGCCTAGCAGTACCGAGCGAGGTGGAGGCCAACCGTGTGGTGGAAATGCGCCATAAGACTAGCTGGTCCATTGTAAAGGTCAGTCCACCTTAAATGAGCAGTGGGTGATCAGCAGGTGAAAGGCAGGAAACGGGAACTTGGTCCTGAGGACATGTAACGATTATTAAACAAGAAATAGTCGAGTCAAGGGGTCAAAGAAATTAACATTTGTGATTATTAGCGAATCGGTTGCAGGTGGGTGAAATCAGGCTTAGAGAGTAACGTATTACATGTAACGGCATTAGGTCATCAGGATACAAAATAGGCAAATGTATTCCCTTTAGGGCTGCACGATATTGGAAAAAACTGACATTGCAATATTTTTTTCCTCTGCGATATATATTGCGATATGAAAAAATACAGGAATTGAAGAAAAGACAGTTTTTGTCCGCAAGCTATCCTTTCTTGAACTTTCATGCTATACAATTGGTCTTTTTTTAACGACATTTAACCGGATGAAGGTTCGGTTATCCTGCTGTGATCTGATCAAGAATGATTGTGATTGGTGGTTTGCTGTGCATGCAGAGCCTGCATGTCACTCACTCACTCGGGGGGGGGGGATATATCCAGTCTCTGATAGTGTTACGTTATTATGAGAGTGCTCTGTTTGATTCTGAAATTGTATATACATATATGTGTGTGTGTGTGTGTGTGTGTGTGTGTCCGCATCTGTAGCCTGTTATTGTCTCATTATACCGCACTGTGAATGAATTAAAAGTAAATATATAAGTCGTCATGAACACATCTGTCCATCAGACAGAGGGCTGCTGTGCCTCCTGTCATCATTAATGGACGTCTCTTTAAAATGACCGCTCAGAGGAGAGGAGTTCTCATTTCTCTAACCGCCTGCTGCTTCCCCTCCTCTCTCCTCGGCTCCCCTCCTCGGCTCCTCCGCTCGCATCTCCTGTGGGCGGGACTAAGTCTCGAGGATAGGAGTCGAGGAGGGGAGTCGAGGAGGGACATTTGATGACATGAGAAAGGGCCTATGGCTGCGTTTCACTTCGGTTAAATGGATTCCTTGCGTCCCTCACTTGCGTCGTTTCCCTGCGACTAGTCCCTCCCACCAGGGAAGCATGGAGAGACGCAAGGAAACCACGAGAAGCAGGGAAATGAGTTTTAAGAGCAATGGGACGTCGTTTCCTCCGGAGCGTCACGTGAAGCGACGTCCGTTTGTGATGACGCTGCACAGCTGATCGTCTGACAGCAGCTCTGTCCCCGTTATTTTCACAAACACCGCCGCCTCTGTTAGTACACATTTACTGACACAAACATTTGTATCATCTGTTGTAGACCCAAATAAATAAAATCAAATAAGAACTCATTCTCAAAAAAGATAAACGCCATTCTTAAAATGTATAAACGAACAATAGTTTGATTAATATTGATTAGAGTGCACAATAGAAATAACATAATTCAGAAGAAAAAGAGATATGTTATCTATCAAAACCCAGTTAGATTAACATTCATTGGATTGCACACTTACTTTGTTTGTGTGGATATGTAGCACATTTTAAATAGCACTTAATGACTGACTGAATGGAAATGACAATAAATGAAAATGTAAAACGAAAAAAGCGATCATGAAAATGTTTCCAATAAATGAATAAAATGATTTTTGACCACTTTGTTGTTCAGATATATCACATACTTGTAACTAAATGATACATTAATTGAAACAAAACACGGTATAAACTGAGGAGTGAGTCCCGTGAGTTTCATGTGTTTTCTTCACTCCGCTGGGAAACTGCTCTCATGTCAAGAAGCATCAGATCAGTGCATGCGCTGCATCGTCCAATCAGTGAGCGATACACAGTAAGGGGGCGGGGCGAGTGTCTGAGGATTTCATCGAAGGATGGTTTGGTGGTTCCTCGATTATAGCTCCTCTATTATCGCTCCTCGCTCCTCGCTGCTCGGTCCTCCGGCAAAAATAAGGCCATTTGGACGCTACTCAAGATGGCGCAGACAAATCAACTTCCGGTGAGACCGAGGAAGGAGGACCGAGGAAATGAAAATAGTCGACCTGAGAAGGACCCTGTGTATTTTTAAATTCTAGCGATCTCGAGCATGGTTTCTCCAAAATTACCTACCCCACCTTTAAGTACAGTGCTTGAGTAAATGTACTTAGTTACTTCCCACCTCTGATTATCTTCATTATTGATACTCAGGTGCTGAGGAGGCTTGGCTGTGTGACGGACGCACAGTTTGAGGATGTGTTCAACAAGGTGAGAACTTTTATTTTTATTTTTGATGTGCCTCAGGAGTAGAGGTGGAAGAAATACTCAGATGTTGTACTTGAGTAAAAGTAGAAGTACTCAGATCTTGTACTTGAGTAAAAGTAAAAGTACTCAAACTCATCACGACTTTTCCTGTTTAGATTTCACAGGAAGTGGACCTGCGAAGGCGTCTTAGTGTGACGTGTGCAGAGAGAGCTGCTGCTATAAAAGACACGTACCGGCCTCTGCATCCGCACGTCTACCACCTGCAGGTACATAACACCTCATCGTTATTAAAGGTCTCCTATCGTGCAAAATGCACTTTTTCATGTCTTTTATACATACATATTTGACCCCGGTGTGTCAGGAGACTCACAAAGTGAAAACCCTCTCTCGTTTCCACCGTACCTAAATCTCTAAAAACGAGCTAACAACGGAGCTGATCCAGATTTTCTGCCGTTATGACGTAATATCTGAAATGTGGGCGGGCTTTAGACCCACGGCCCTATCAGAGACTTCGCTATCAGACACAATGAGCGAAGTGTTTTGGACGTAATATGGTCTTTGTTTAGATTAGCAAGCATTGCCATCACTCAGAGCTAACCTGTACTGGAGACAGTATGTGTAAAGAAGCAGGAAATAAAAAGGAACTCACCTTGTGGTAAACCTGAGAGAGAAAAAGAGTTTGAGCTCCATACTGTTTCAGAAATAATCCTTGATGTGGTTTGGAACATGATATGGTGTTTAATCACAGCAGAATTTAGCTGAGTATTAAGCTACGGACCCAGAATCAGCACTTTAGTAACAGGGCTGAAATAGAGGGATTTGAGGCTAGAATGCATGATCTGTTTGGTATTTTGAGCAAAACACTTCATAGACATGTTTTTTATATATTTGTATATATCTGAGAGCTATAATATGTGCCTAAAAATTGCTTTTTTTCACGAAACTGTGTCTCAGGGCTTCTTAAAGGTAGGGTAGGTAAGTTTGAGAAACCGGCTCGAGATCGCTAGAATTTGAAAATACACAACCGGAGAAAATCTGCCACTTCCTTATAGAGCCCCTCCTCCAACACACACGAACGCGCACATGACCAATGAGGGCACGAGATAAGTTTGTGCACAGATGGAAGGCGATCCAGTTATTTTAGCCGGGCCGGCTAAAATGATTGGTCGTACTTTTTACTGTACCACGGCTTCCACAGATGACATTTTTTAATGGATTTGTTGTCAAAGCACTTCAGATATTCATTGCTATCGGGATGTTAAGAGCATTCCATGGAATATAACAAACAGTGTATCTCGAGCAGGTTTCTCAAACTTACCTACCCTACGTTTAACCTTTAACAAACTATGAATGTGTCATACCCACCTAACGGGAAGAAACTCAGCTAACTGACGATACGAACCATTTTTACCGAAACAAAACACAAGTCTCACAAGAAGCGTCTAAATGAGCCCTGAGTGATCGTGGCATGGGAAGCAAACCCAGACATCACACGACGTAGCTTTACGGAGCAAATACAGCAAATATGTCTTACCTTTTGCTGTTTCTGATCAAAAGTTGTGTTCAATGGCATTAAAACGAGAAAAACGCGGCTGAAGGTTAATCCAATGTGTCTGTGTCACTTTGAAATGATTACTGATAATCCATCACCATATTTATGTCAATAACGGAGTTTTCATATAGCTGCTATCATAGCTACCAGAGTGTATGACAGCTTCCGGTTTTGGGCATTCTGGCTACGCATCACTCATTCACCAATGGGTAATGTTTAGATGGATTTTAGGAACTTCCCCTTGATTCTATTGGCTCTAACGGTTCAAAAGAGATGTCAATCATCAAAATCGACCGAAGGGGGCCAGAGATATGGCAAATGCACCCAAATGACCCCAGAAGTGTTTTTTTTTTCTAAACCTCTCTATAAAGGTCAAATGTCACTTGTTTTGCATCAATCCTGATACAGGGTACTTAGTATATGTTATAGTTTGGATTCCTAAAGCTTTTAGTCTACTATCCCATCATTCAAGGGTGGTTTTCACTATAAGTAATGTTTTTTTTTGACGGATACTATAATTTACATGTTTTAATATGTTCAATCTGAATTTAAAATAAAACAATTCTATATTGATTCTGACTCTTCTAAATCCAACTCACAGGTGTATCATTGCTTTGAGAAAAAAGATTATTCATTTACCCCTTTTAGAAGTGAAGATAGTCATTTGTTCTGGGAATGTCATTTTCGAGCCTGAGACCTGAAAAACAGATTAACAGGTTAAGGCAGGGATTATTTGCAGCGAGTTCTCCTTAGCAACGGTCTGTTCTCCTTAGTAACGGTCTGCTAGCTAAAATTGACAACCTCTGGAAAGTCCAAAATGAACAATCAGAATCGAGTATACAACTCAGCATGTGTGCACACAGTAACACATCGCTGAAACACACCTGCAACCCCCCCCCCTCTCCTCAGGAGTCCTACCTCGCTCCAAAGTTCAAGCAGATAGTGGATTTCTGCCGAGTCAGCGCCGTCAGGGGGGGCCTCTCTGAGACTTGCTGCAGGAGGAGGCAGGTGAGAGGTTCACCTTTGACCTCTTCGTGAATAATGTGCACTTTTAATGTCAATTACAGTAGATTTCATTTTATTTGTTGGTTGACTGAAGATTACGCCATGTGCCATGCAAGTCCCGGTTATACAGGATATAAAAAAGTCCTGAAATACATTTTAAATATGTTACAAAGACAGTGAAATTAACAGTTAAACCAAATATGAAAAGGGCCCTATTATGTTTTTTAGGGTGTTCCCTTTCCTGTAGTGAGTTATAAACATTACAAAGACGTTGAAAGGTGAAGCTGACGCAACACAAATGAATAATTCCCATTTTTCTCTGTTGACTTTAAAGAGTATACATACTGTTATGCTTGCTATGTCTTAGTTCAAAATTATATTTAAAATATCATTTTATTAAAAAAATGTGGTTGAATCCCATGTGTACAGATACTATCACGTAAGGCCTGGTTATACAGGGCATACAAATGTCTTAAAATCCATTTTTAAATGTATTAAAAAAGCAAAAACATGGGAAGTATTAGCTCTCATACAAAAACATTTGTAAAAATGTTCCCTTTTAGGATGATGGAGTTGGTAAAATTGAAGTTGTTTTAATGACGATCTCAAATTAAAAGGATTCAGCAAACAGTATTTTTAAAGCAGGATATAAATAAAGGCGGATAACATTTTAATTACTTATTAAAGGAACAGAAACCCTCTTCTCTAGTGGCCTAATAATGAACAAAACTAAATACAAAACAGTCACCCCTGCACCTGTTTCCCCCCTTTATAACCATTGATTCCCATGTTTCTGTTGAAGCTGCCCGAGTTTATCGCTTCCCGGTGTTTGAGAGAAGCTTCTGTGAGCAGCTGGTGGAGGAGCTGGAGCACTTTGAGCAGTCCTCCGCCCCCAAAGGAAGACCCAACACCATGAACCACTACGGGGTAATTCTACCTCCAAAACACTATTTATTCACTGCACATTCACATTTAATACTTATGGTGCCATGACATTTTGATCTTTGACCTCCTGTAGTCCCTCAGTCAGGAAATATGTGAAGCTCGATGAAATATCAGAGGTTTCGTGCGAGGACTTTTATATAAATATAAGGGTCATGACAGGAACACTACATGTGAATAGGGTCAAATATTTAACTAATAGATATCACTATAAAACTTTCTCACTTTTTGTATTACAACTTTTATGAAATATTATGTTTATATGTGTAAATTAGGCATTTTCTTATCAAATATGTTTTATTTACGGAGTATTCCAGAACAGAATTGTGAACATTTGGTAAATCCATGTTAAAAAGTATTGTTTTATTTTGTTTGCATATTCAAATCAAGTTTTTACAAGTTTTCTGACGTTTCATGTCTAAATATGCAAATGAGGCTTCATGTGATCCTAACTGTTGGTGAATTCAGGAGAAATCTACAGACCCAAACAGACAAAGTTAGTCAAATAAACTCCTGCGTTTTAGCTGCTTTCTTACCTCTAGTCTGAAAGTGTGTTATTCATGAATGTCCTCCAGATCCTGCTGAATGAACTGGGCTTCGACGAGGGCTTCATCACGCCGCTCCGCCAGCGTTACCTGCAGCCGCTCACCTCCCTGCTCTACCCCGACTGTGGGGGGGGCAGCCTGGACAGCCACAAGGCCTTCGTGGTGAAATACGACATGGACGAAGACCGGGACCTGAGCTACCACTACGACAACGCAGAGGTCACGCTGAACGTTTCCCTCGGAAAGGACTTCACAGAGGGAAACCTTTATTTTGGGGATATGAGACAGGTGAATATATATACTTGTAATACTACCCACACCTACACCCTCGGGTTATACTCAGGGTTTCCTTAAAAGGCATCTTAAAATGAGGCCTTAATTGGTATAATTAGTCATGAAAAATGGTAAGACATGAGAATTGGCATTACAATTTTGACGTTGCAGAGTAGAATTTCAAAAATGATTGGTAACGTGTTTTGAAATCACCTTTGGCATCGTACCTTAAAGTGACACAGACTTTAAGAAAACATTGAATGTTTTGAATGCCTTGTGCCAATATAGTATCTAACAGCATGTGCATTTGCTAAATTTGTCTTTCAAAAATAAACTATGTAGTAGATTTAAGTGCTAATTCACATTCTGGGTTTTAAAACTCCAGGACCATTTTTTGTTTTAACTCTGTCCCAAAAATAATAGAAGCAAAAGTCAGTGTAAACCTTCAAATATTAAAATCCTTTAACCTTCACTTAACCTAATATCTACTTCATATGCTGTGTTTTAATTTTGTTTACCATTGCCCAATTGTATTATATCCATTGTAAACAAATGATGTGTAGGACAGTGACATTTCTGCTATGAGTATTTTTATATAACAGACAGGAAATAAACACTAAAGGGAACAGTAGAAGAAGACAGACAGGAAGTTAACACTTAAGGGAACAGCAGAAGACAGACCGGAAGTAAACACTAACAGGAACAGTAGGAGAAGGTAAACAGGAAGTAAACACTAAAGGGAACACAGTTTGGGCTCTGTAGTGTTTAAGGACTGGTTAGTGGGACAGAAACTGGGAACAGTGGTATTTGGGAACATTACTCTTCACCACTGATGATGTTTTTGGTTGCGCTTCCACTTGGCCTAGTTCCGGCCCGGGGCTACTTTTTCACCTCTTTTCTGGCCCGACAAAATCGTGGTTCTATCGGGGCCAACAAACAGGGCTGAGTCGGGCTGAGTTTGCTAAACTAGAGAGAGAATCGCTGGCAAGGGGGCTACAACAAGATGAACATATTTGACCGTGATTTAATTGTAATACACGTTTCAAAATGATGCCGAAGTAACAACATACTGATACCGGTTAGTAAAAACCATGAATTAATGCTTTGACAAGTCTGCAGACAGACGGCAGGCGAAAAACCTTTTAAAATGCGTGTTTTCTAGATGGAGATTGGCTAAGCTAACGCAATATATGCTCCGACCGTCCACACTCACAACAACGGCCTATACAGACATAAATAAACCAGCGACTGTATTCGCCATGACAGACAGTCTGTGGTTTGTACTTGTTTAACTTTTGTCTAGTTTCTGAACAGATATGAGGAGCTGTGAGCTTGAGTGCTAACAGCTAACGGCTGTGTTGTTTTTCTGGGGTTCTCATTGAAGATGACGTCACGGCTCCGCCTACACTGCGTTACTATAGTAACTACCCCAGTTCCTAAACTGTAATGGAAGCGCAGCATGAAGGGAGCCGGCCCTAACAAGGCCTAGCAGTACCGAGCGAGGTGGAGGCCAACCGTGTGGTGGAAATGCGCCATAAGACTAGCTGGTCCATTGTAAAGGTCAGTCCACCTTAAATGAGCAGTGGGTGATCAGCAGGTGAAAGGCAGGAAACGGGAACTTGGTCCTGAGGACATGTAACGATTATTAAACAAGAAATAGTCGAGTCAAGGGGTCAAAGAAATTAACATTTGTGATTATTAGCGAATCGGTTGCAGGTGGGTGAAATCAGGCTTAGAGAGTAACGTATTACATGTAACGGCATTAGGTCATCAGGATACAAAATAGGCAAATGTATTCCCTTTAGGGCTGCACGATATTGGAAAAAACTGACATTGCAATATTTTTTTCCTCTGCGATATATATTGCGATATGAAAAAATACAGGAATTGAAGAAAAGACAGTTTTTGTCCGCAAGCTATCCTTTCTTGAACTTTCATGCTATACAATTGGTCTTTTTTTAACGACATTTAACCGGATGAAGGTTCGGTTATCCTGCTGTGATCTGATCAAGAATGATTGTGATTGGTGGTTTGCTGTGCATGCAGAGCCTGCATGTCACTCACTCACTCGGGGGGGGGGGATATATCCAGTCTCTGATAGTGTTACGTTATTATGAGAGTGCTCTGTTTGATTCTGAAATTGTATATACATATATGTGTGTGTGTGTGTGTGTGTGTGTGTCCGCATCTGTAGCCTGTTATTGTCTCATTATACCGCACTGTGAATGAATTAAAAGTAAATATATAAGTCGTCATGAACACATCTGTCCATCAGACAGAGGGCTGCTGTGCCTCCTGTCATCATTAATGGACGTCTCTTTAAAATGACCGCTCAGAGGAGAGGAGTTCTCATTTCTCTAACCGCCTGCTGCTTCCCCTCCTCTCTCCTCGGCTCCCCTCCTCGGCTCCTCCGCTCGCATCTCCTGTGGGCGGGACTAAGTCTCGAGGATAGGAGTCGAGGAGGGGAGTCGAGGAGGGACATTTGATGACATGAGAAAGGGCCTATGGCTGCGTTTCACTTCGGTTAAATGGATTCCTTGCGTCCCTCACTTGCGTCGTTTCCCTGCGACTAGTCCCTCCCACCAGGGAAGCATGGAGAGACGCAAGGAAACCACGAGAAGCAGGGAAATGAGTTTTAAGAGCAATGGGACGTCGTTTCCTCCGGAGCGTCACGTGAAGCGACGTCCGTTTGTGATGACGCTGCACAGCTGATCGTCTGACAGCAGCTCTGTCCCCGTTATTTTCACAAACACCGCCGCCTCTGTTAGTACACATTTACTGACACAAACATTTGTATCATCTGTTGTAGACCCAAATAAATAAAATCAAATAAGAACTCATTCTCAAAAAAGATAAACGCCATTCTTAAAATGTATAAACGAACAATAGTTTGATTAATATTGATTAGAGTGCACAATAGAAATAACATAATTCAGAAGAAAAAGAGATATGTTATCTATCAAAACCCAGTTAGATTAACATTCATTGGATTGCACACTTACTTTGTTTGTGTGGATATGTAGCACATTTTAAATAGCACTTAATGACTGACTGAATGGAAATGACAATAAATGAAAATGTAAAACGAAAAAAGCGATCATGAAAATGTTTCCAATAAATGAATAAAATGATTTTTGACCACTTTGTTGTTCAGATATATCACATACTTGTAACTAAATGATACATTAATTGAAACAAAACACGGTATAAACTGAGGAGTGAGTCCCGTGAGTTTCATGTGTTTTCTTCACTCCGCTGGGAAACTGCTCTCATGTCAAGAAGCATCAGATCAGTGCATGCGCTGCATCGTCCAATCAGTGAGCGATACACAGTAAGGGGGCGGGGCGAGTGTCTGAGGATTTCATCGAAGGATGGTTTGGTGGTTCCTCGATTATAGCTCCTCTATTATCGCTCCTCGCTCCTCGCTGCTCGGTCCTCCGGCAAAAATAAGGCCATTTGGACGCTACTCAAGATGGCGCAGACAAATCAACTTCCGGTGAGACCGAGGAAGGAGGACCGAGGAAATGAAAATAGTCGACCTGAGAAGGACCCTGTGTATTTTTAAATTCTAGCGATCTCGAGCATGGTTTCTCCAAAATTACCTACCCCACCTTTAAGTACAGTGCTTGAGTAAATGTACTTAGTTACTTCCCACCTCTGATTATCTTCATTATTGATACTCAGGTGCTGAGGAGGCTTGGCTGTGTGACGGACGCACAGTTTGAGGATGTGTTCAACAAGGTGAGAACTTTTATTTTTATTTTTGATGTGCCTCAGGAGTAGAGGTGGAAGAAATACTCAGATGTTGTACTTGAGTAAAAGTAGAAGTACTCAGATCTTGTACTTGAGTAAAAGTAAAAGTACTCAAACTCATCACGACTTTTCCTGTTTAGATTTCACAGGAAGTGGACCTGCGAAGGCGTCTTAGTGTGACGTGTGCAGAGAGAGCTGCTGCTATAAAAGACACGTACCGGCCTCTGCATCCGCACGTCTACCACCTGCAGGTACATAACACCTCATCGTTATTAAAGGTCTCCTATCGTGCAAAATGCACTTTTTCATGTCTTTTATACATACATATTTGACCCCGGTGTGTCAGGAGACTCACAAAGTGAAAACCCTCTCTCGTTTCCACCGTACCTAAATCTCTAAAAACGAGCTAACAACGGAGCTGATCCAGATTTTCTGCCGTTATGACGTAATATCTGAAATGTGGGCGGGCTTTAGACCCACGGCCCTATCAGAGACTTCGCTATCAGACACAATGAGCGAAGTGTTTTGGACGTAATATGGTCTTTGTTTAGATTAGCAAGCATTGCCATCACTCAGAGCTAACCTGTACTGGAGACAGTATGTGTAAAGAAGCAGGAAATAAAAAGGAACTCACCTTGTGGTAAACCTGAGAGAGAAAAAGAGTTTGAGCTCCATACTGTTTCAGAAATAATCCTTGATGTGGTTTGGAACATGATATGGTGTTTAATCACAGCAGAATTTAGCTGAGTATTAAGCTACGGACCCAGAATCAGCACTTTAGTAACAGGGCTGAAATAGAGGGATTTGAGGCTAGAATGCATGATCTGTTTGGTATTTTGAGCAAAACACTTCATAGACATGTTTTTTATATATTTGTATATATCTGAGAGCTATAATATGTGCCTAAAAATTGCTTTTTTTCACGAAACTGTGTCTCAGGGCTTCTTAAAGGTAGGGTAGGTAAGTTTGAGAAACCGGCTCGAGATCGCTAGAATTTGAAAATACACAACCGGAGAAAATCTGCCACTTCCTTATAGAGCCCCTCCTCCAACACACACGAACGCGCACATGACCAATGAGGGCACGAGATAAGTTTGTGCACAGATGGAAGGCGATCCAGTTATTTTAGCCGGGCCGGCTAAAATGATTGGTCGTACTTTTTACTGTACCACGGCTTCCACAGATGACATTTTTTAATGGATTTGTTGTCAAAGCACTTCAGATATTCATTGCTATCGGGATGTTAAGAGCATTCCATGGAATATAACAAACAGTGTATCTCGAGCAGGTTTCTCAAACTTACCTACCCTACGTTTAACCTTTAACAAACTATGAATGTGTCATACCCACCTAACGGGAAGAAACTCAGCTAACTGACGATACGAACCATTTTTACCGAAACAAAACACAAGTCTCACAAGAAGCGTCTAAATGAGCCCTGAGTGATCGTGGCATGGGAAGCAAACCCAGACATCACACGACGTAGCTTTACGGAGCAAATACAGCAAATATGTCTTACCTTTTGCTGTTTCTGATCAAAAGTTGTGTTCAATGGCATTAAAACGAGAAAAACGCGGCTGAAGGTTAATCCAATGTGTCTGTGTCACTTTGAAATGATTACTGATAATCCATCACCATATTTATGTCAATAACGGAGTTTTCATATAGCTGCTATCATAGCTACCAGAGTGTATGACAGCTTCCGGTTTTGGGCATTCTGGCTACGCATCACTCATTCACCAATGGGTAATGTTTAGATGGATTTTAGGAACTTCCCCTTGATTCTATTGGCTCTAACGGTTCAAAAGAGATGTCAATCATCAAAATCGACCGAAGGGGGCCAGAGATATGGCAAATGCACCCAAATGACCCCAGAAGTGTTTTTTTTTTCTAAACCTCTCTATAAAGGTCAAATGTCACTTGTTTTGCATCAATCCTGATACAGGGTACTTAGTATATGTTATAGTTTGGATTCCTAAAGCTTTTAGTCTACTATCCCATCATTCAAGGGTGGTTTTCACTATAAGTAATGTTTTTTTTTTGACGGATACTATAATTTACATGTTTTAATATGTTCAATCTGAATTTAAAATAAAACAATTCTATATTGATTCTGACTCTTCTAAATCCAACTCACAGGTGTATCATTGCTTTGAGAAAAAAGATTATTCATTTACCCCTTTTAGAAGTGAAGATAGTCATTTGTTCTGGGAATGTCATTTTCGAGCCTGAGACCTGAAAAACAGATTAACAGGTTAAGGCAGGGATTATTTGCAGCGAGTTCTCCTTAGCAACGGTCTGTTCTCCTTAGTAACGGTCTGCTAGCTAAAATTGACAACCTCTGGAAAGTCCAAAATGAACAATCAGAATCGAGTATACAACTCAGCATGTGTGCACACAGTAACACATCGCTGAAACACACCTGCAACCCCCCCCCCCTCTCCTCAGGAGTCCTACCTCGCTCCAAAGTTCAAGCAGATAGTGGATTTCTGCCGAGTCAGCGCCGTCAGGGGGGGCCTCTCTGAGACTTGCTGCAGGAGGAGGCAGGTGAGAGGTTCACCTTTGACCTCTTCGTGAATAATGTGCACTTTTAATGTCAATTACAGTAGATTTCATTTTATTTGTTGGTTGACTGAAGATTACGCCATGTGCCATGCAAGTCCCGGTTATACAGGATATAAAAAAGTCCTGAAATACATTTTAAATATGTTACAAAGACAGTGAAATTAACAGTTAAACCAAATATGAAAAGGGCCCTATTATGTTTTTTAGGGTGTTCCCTTTCCTGTAGTGAGTTATAAACATTACAAAGACGTTGAAAGGTGAAGCTGACGCAACACAAATGAATAATTCCCATTTTTCTCTGTTGACTTTAAAGAGTATACATACTGTTATGCTTGCTATGTCTTAGTTCAAAATTATATTTAAAATATCATTTTATTAAAAAAATGTGGTTGAATCCCATGTGTACAGATACTATCACGTAAGGCCTGGTTATACAGGGCATACAAATGTCTTAAAATCCATTTTTAAATGTATTAAAAAAGCAAAAACATGGGAAGTATTAGCTCTCATACAAAAACATTTGTAAAAATGTTCCCTTTTAGGATGATGGAGTTGGTAAAATTGAAGTTGTTTTAATGACGATCTCAAATTAAAAGGATTCAGCAAACAGTATTTTTAAAGCAGGATATAAATAAAGGCGGATAACATTTTAATTACTTATTAAAGGAACAGAAACCCTCTTCTCTAGTGGCCTAATAATGAACAAAACTAAATACAAAACAGTCACCCCTGCACCTGTTTCCCCCCTTTATAACCATTGATTCCCATGTTTCTGTTGAAGCTGCCCGAGTTTATCGCTTCCCGGTGTTTGAGAGAAGCTTCTGTGAGCAGCTGGTGGAGGAGCTGGAGCACTTTGAGCAGTCCTCCGCCCCCAAAGGAAGACCCAACACCATGAACCACTACGGGGTAATTCTACCTCCAAAACACTATTTATTCACTGCACATTCACATTTAATACTTATGGTGCCATGACATTTTGATCTTTGACCTCCTGTAGTCCCTCAGTCAGGAAATATGTGAAGCTCGATGAAATATCAGAGGTTTCGTGCGAGGACTTTTATATAAATATAAGGGTCATGACAGGAACACTACATGTGAATAGGGTCAAATATTTAACTAATAGATATCACTATAAAACTTTCTCACTTTTTGTATTACAACTTTTATGAAATATTATGTTTATATGTGTAAATTAGGCATTTTCTTATCAAATATGTTTTATTTACGGAGTATTCCAGAACAGAATTGTGAACATTTGGTAAATCCATGTTAAAAAGTATTGTTTTATTTTGTTTGCATATTCAAATCAAGTTTTTACAAGTTTTCTGACGTTTCATGTCTAAATATGCAAATGAGGCTTCATGTGATCCTAACTGTTGGTGAATTCAGGAGAAATCTACAGACCCAAACAGACAAAGTTAGTCAAATAAACTCCTGCGTTTTAGCTGCTTTCTTACCTCTAGTCTGAAAGTGTGTTATTCATGAATGTCCTCCAGATCCTGCTGAATGAACTGGGCTTCGACGAGGGCTTCATCACGCCGCTCCGCCAGCGTTACCTGCAGCCGCTCACCTCCCTGCTCTACCCCGACTGTGGGGGGGGCAGCCTGGACAGCCACAAGGCCTTCGTGGTGAAATACGACATGGACGAAGACCGGGACCTGAGCTACCACTACGACAACGCAGAGGTCACGCTGAACGTTTCCCTCGGAAAGGACTTCACAGAGGGAAACCTTTATTTTGGGGATATGAGACAGGTGAATATATATACTTGTAATACTACCCACACCTACACCCTCGGGTTATACTCAGGGTTTCCTTAAAAGGCATCTTAAAATGAGGCCTTAATTGGTATAATTAGTCATGAAAAATGGTAAGACATGAGAATTGGCATTACAATTTTGACGTTGCAGAGTAGAATTTCAAAAATGATTGGTAACGTGTTTTGAAATCACCTTTGGCATCGTACCTTAAAGTGACACAGACTTTAAGAAAACATTGAATGTTTTGAATGCCTTGTGCCAATATAGTATCTAACAGCATGTGCATTTGCTAAATTTGTCTTTCAAAAATAAACTATGTAGTAGATTTAAGTGCTAATTCACATTCTGGGTTTTAAAACTCCAGGACCATTTTTTGTTTTAACTCTGTCCCAAAAATAATAGAAGCAAAAGTCAGTGTAAACCTTCAAATATTAAAATCCTTTAACCTTCACTTAACCTAATATCTACTTCATATGCTGTGTTTTAATTTTGTTTACCATTGCCCAATTGTATTATATCCATTGTAAACAAATGATGTGTAGGACAGTGACATTTCTGCTATGAGTATTTTTATATAACAGACAGGAAATAAACACTAAAGGGAACAGTAGAAGAAGACAGACAGGAAGTTAACACTTAAGGGAACAGCAGAAGACAGACCGGAAGTAAACACTAACAGGAACAGTAGGAGAAGGTAAACAGGAAGTAAACACTAAAGGGAACACAGTTTGGGCTCTGTAGTGTTTAAGGACTGGTTAGTGGGACAGAAACTGGGAACAGTGGTATTTGGGAACATTACTCTTCACCACTGATGATGTTTTTGGTTGCGCTTCCACTTGGCCTAGTTCCGGCCCGGGGCTACTTTTTCACCTCTTTTCTGGCCCGACAAAATCGTGGTTCTATCGGGGCCAACAAACAGGGCTGAGTCGGGCTGAGTTTGCTAAACTAGAGAGAGAATCGCTGGCAAGGGGGCTACAACAAGATGAACATATTTGACCGTGATTTAATTGTAATACACGTTTCAAAATGATGCCGAAGTAACAACATACTGATACCGGTTAGTAAAAACCATGAATTAATGCTTTGACAAGTCTGCAGACAGACGGCAGGCGAAAAACCTTTTAAAATGCGTGTTTTCTAGATGGAGATTGGCTAAGCTAACGCAATATATGCTCCGACCGTCCACACTCACAACAACGGCCTATACAGACATAAATAAACCAGCGACTGTATTCGCCATGACAGACAGTCTGTGGTTTGTACTTGTTTAACTTTTGTCTAGTTTCTGAACAGATATGAGGAGCTGTGAGCTTGAGTGCTAACAGCTAACGGCTGTGTTGTTTTTCTGGGGTTCTCATTGAAGATGACGTCACGGCTCCGCCTACACTGCGTTACTATAGTAACTACCCCAGTTCCTAAACTGTAATGGAAGCGCAGCATGAAGGGAGCCGGCCCTAACAAGGCCTAGCAGTACCGAGCGAGGTGGAGGCCAACCGTGTGGTGGAAATGCGCCATAAGACTAGCTGGTCCATTGTAAAGGTCAGTCCACCTTAAATGAGCAGTGGGTGATCAGCAGGTGAAAGGCAGGAAACGGGAACTTGGTCCTGAGGACATGTAACGATTATTAAACAAGAAATAGTCGAGTCAAGGGGTCAAAGAAATTAACATTTGTGATTATTAGCGAATCGGTTGCAGGTGGGTGAAATCAGGCTTAGAGAGTAACGTATTACATGTAACGGCATTAGGTCATCAGGATACAAAATAGGCAAATGTATTCCCTTTAGGGCTGCACGATATTGGAAAAAACTGACATTGCAATATTTTTTTCCTCTGCGATATATATTGCGATATGAAAAAATACAGGAATTGAAGAAAAGACAGTTTTTGTCCGCAAGCTATCCTTTCTTGAACTTTCATGCTATACAATTGGTCTTTTTTTAACGACATTTAACCGGATGAAGGTTCGGTTATCCTGCTGTGATCTGATCAAGAATGATTGTGATTGGTGGTTTGCTGTGCATGCAGAGCCTGCATGTCACTCACTCAAGTACCCCTGACATGAGAGCCGCGCGAGTTTTCCTTTTGTAACAAGCAGCAAAATAATTGTAATATGACGTGTTTGAGTTAATTTGCCGACTTATTATCGCACGTCCTAAAAAATAAATTAAATTAAATAAAAATCGTCCTGCATGCGCATCACGTGATTATCCTCACGACACGATATATCGTGCAGCCCTACTTCCCTTACAGTTACAGAAGCAAAAACAATCAGATAACAGGTACATTTATGTAAAACAGGGCTCATTAACAGGATAGCAATGATACCAAACATTTAGAAATAAAGAACAATACATCAAATCATCCTATATCTCTATATGGAAGCTTGGAGCCCTCAATCCAAAATAAAATGGTTCATCAACAGTCAGTGGTTAATGTATGAATCAGAAAATCAGTATGACAAAAACATTAAACATATTGTCCACTTATGTTGATAAAGATGGAGTTCACTTAAGTATTTTATGAATGTTGTGCGACAATGTTAATCCAGTCAGACAGATTTTTCTCATGTGTGAGCTGTCTTAAAGGGCCCATGTCATGCTTTTCCGGTTATTACCCGTCCCTTTGTGTGTTATGAAGGTTTTTATGCATGTAAACGGTCTGCAGAGTCAAAAACCCTCAAAGTACACCCTGTAGGGAGTAAAACTCTAACACAGAAAAGACCTCCCCAAAACGCCTCGTTGGAGATCTCTCATGTTCTTCCTGGGCACCGTGACGTCTGGATACCCAGTAGCCACGCCCAGAGCTATGACGCACCCTCTGCCAGCCAAGCATATATACTGTTGGAATCTCAGGTTCAGTTCAAAACAGTGCTAACTGGGCTAACGAAGTTGCTAGCGTTTACATATATCAACTACAATGTCAGCAGATGGCCTTACATGTTTCTCATAGCAGGAGAATGTCTGCATTCACACACAAAATACTCATAGACAGTATACTCCGGGTGATTTACCCTACGGTCAGTACATTATAGTTGGCGCTCCTAACCGAGCTACTGTTCATAGCGTGTATGCTACCGAGAAAAACAACGACGCTACCGAGAGGTAGACATGCTAGGTGAAAACATTGTTTTCATGCCAGCTACAATGAATGACCGAATGTAGCAGACTACCCGTATAAGATTGCAATTGTAAACACGTTCTTCCTAGCCTAATATGAACCACTAACTTTTGTTCATAGTGGTTTTATTACACAGAACAAGCCATTGACACAGTGCTAACTGGGCTAACGAAGTTGCTAGCGTTTACATATATCAACTACAATGTCAGCAGATGGCCTTACATGTTTCTCATAGCACAAGAATGTCTGCATTCACACACGAAATACTCATATACAGTATACTCCGGATTAGAGATGTCCCGATCCGATCACGTGATCGGGGATCGGAGCCGATCACGTGATTTTCAAAAGATCGGAATCGGGAGAAAAAAATCGGGGATCGGGAATATATATATTTTTTTATAAAATATTTTTATTATTTTATTTAATGTTACAAAACAAAAATGACCATGTTCACATCTTAAAGTCATCCTGAGGCCTTAGTTTTGGTTTAAAATTACACAACATCATGTATGTGTTGCTTCTTTTGGGCTTGTTTTCAAAGACCTGGTTGCTTATTTCTCTCAAATCTGGCAACAGAGTGGGCAGGGCGCAGTGTCTAATAGTAGCAGTAAGCTAACAAGAGGCTACGTTCAGCTGGTGCCTCGGGAGTCGGGACAGAGAAAATGTCAGGAGTTTGGAAGTATTATAAAATTGAAAGCGAAGGCAGTGTAACAGCCAGATGCAATGTTTGCAAGGCGGAGGTTCCGCGTGGTGGAAAGAACAGAGCTAGCTAAGCTAAAAAGAATGACCGACACGTAGCAGACTACCGTATAAGATTGCAATTGTAAACACGTTATTGCTAGCCTAATATGAACCACTAGCTTTTGTTCACAGTAGGTTGGCATATTACACTGAACAACTAGCAAACATAGGTTAGCTTATACAAAAACTGATGCTCCGCTCAGAGCCGAAAAAACACTGTGTTAGACATGGGCGGAGCCTCTCTGGTGGTTGACTAATCAGAACAGAGTGGCCGAGCTGACCAATCGGAGCACACTGGGAGGGGGGGGGCAGGAGCTCAAACAAGCCGTTTAGGGCAGAGAGTGAATACCGGTGAATACACATACTTTACAGAGATGCTGTATGCGAAACCAATGTGAGTTTGGAAAATTGCACAGTATAAATCTATTTTAGTAGACCTCAACAATGGAATTATGATAAGCGGAAATGGCCATGACATGGGCCCTTTAAGACTTATTCATTGTCCTCTCCATCAGCTTCTGTTTCCATGTGTTCAGCTGATTGGAGGCTATGCCTCTCTGTTATCCTCAGTTTGAATTTCATTAAGTTGTGAGGACTGATGACCAACACACTTGTGTCTTTTGAAATAACCATGTCATTTAAATCTTTTGTCACAAACATTGCAGCTGTATATTTACTCTCCTGTGTGGACTCTCATGTGTGTCTTCAAACCTCTACTCTGTGAAAAAGCTTCCTTACAGACTGAGCATCTGTATGGTTTCTCTCCTGTGTGGATTCTCATGTGTATCTTTAAATTTCCACTCTGTGAAAAAGCTTTGGTACAAACCGAGCAGCTAAAGGGTTTCTCTCCTGTGTGGATTGTCATGTGTTCCTTTAAATGTATATTCTGTGCAAAAGCTATCTTACAGACTGAGCATCTGTATGGTTTCTCTCCTGTGTGGATTCTCATGTGTTTTTTTAAATGTCCACTCTGTGAAAAAGCTTTCTTACAGACTGAGCATCTGTATGGTTTCTCTCCTGTGTGGATTCTCATGTGTTTTTTAAAACTGTCACTAACTGCAAAAGATTTGGTACAAAATGAGCAGCTAAAGGGTTTCTCTCCTGTGTGGATTCTCATGTGTTCCTTTAAACCTCCACTCTGTGAACAAGCTTTCTTACAGACTGAGCATCTGTATGGTTTCTCTCCTGTGTGGATTCTCATGTGTTCCTTTAAACCTCCACTCTGTGAAAAAGCTTTCTTACAGACTGAGCATCTGTATGGTTTCTCTCCTGTGTGGATTCTCATGTGTTTTTTTAAAGTGTGACTTAATGCAAAATATTTTGTACACACAGAGCAGCCAAATTGTTTCTTTACAGCACTACGGCTTGAATCACTGAGAGATTCTTGTCTATTTTTCAGTGATTTTGAGGCTGAAGCAGATTCTCTGGTCTCCTTCCAATCAGCACTGTCTTCAGTGTCAGGTTCAGAAGAGTCTCCAGTGTCAGGTTCAGAAGAGTCTCCAATGTGAGGTTCAGAAGAGTCTCCAGTGTCAGGTTCAGAAGAGTCTCCAGTGGCGTACTCAGTCTTTGGTTGTAAACTGCTCTCTGGATCTGAGTTCCTGGCTGGTTCTGGTCCTCGACAGTCATCTCCATCAGCTTCTGTTTCCATGTGTTCAGTTTGTCTTTGATGAGGCTGTGAGGACTGAGGTTTCTCTTCATCATCTTCACTCTTCACAGGGTCAGGAGTGAAAGTGGACTTGGTGATATCAGCCTCCTCCAGCTCCTGAAGCTGCTCTCTCTCCTGACTGATCCTGAGTTCCTCCTGTTCCTGCTTAATGTGTGGGGGGGGCTCTGGGTCCTCCTGGTCCAGACTGGTGCCCCAATCCTGCTGGTCAGGGAGAACCTCTTCTTTAACCACCACCAGTAGCTGGACGTCTGCAGGTAACAGGAAACACACAGTCAGAAAAAACTGTTAAGTATTAGCATTTCAAAATCTGATCACCATTAAAATGGGAGATATTTTGCAGCCCTAATAATGCCTTTGTTTTTACTTTCATATTATCTTTTAGTCCCACCTATTGTGTATTTTTGTTGTCTCAATTCACCTTCTGTAGCCCAGCCCCTTTCCAGTTCCAGTTTAGCAGTAGCTGCAATGTAAACAAGGAATTGTATTTGGCATTGTTCAGATACACTATGCCTACAGAATGAAAATACTCCGTTACAAATTAAAATCTTGCATTCAAACCTTATTTAAGTAAACGTTCGAAAGTATTAACAGAAAAATGTACAGCACCTTCTTATGTAAAAGTAATGATACTGCAATGACATTTTCGTGGGGGCAAAACGCAACATCTTGCAAGAAACAGCGTCTGAGGGCTTCTTAACATTTAAAGGTCCCATGTCATTCTTTTCCAGTTATTACCCATGCCCTTGTGTATTATGTAGCTTTTTATGCATGTAAACGGTCTGCAGAGTCACAAACCCTCAAAGTACACCCTGTAGCGAGTACAACTCTAACACAGAAAAGGCCTGTCTATGCTGCCCCAGAACGCCTCGTTGGAGATTTCTCTTTTTCTTCCTGGTACCAAGTGACGTAACGACGACCAAAATGGACTCAAGGGAGCCGTTATGTCCGCGGATTGGTCCAAATTGACCAATGGACTTCCTCACACACACAATCTTTTTTCAGCCTGAGACGGCGGGACGCGGCGAGGCTGTTAGTCTGTGTGAGCAGCAGCAACGTCCCTCCAACACGGCACCCAGACCCCACGCAGCATTCTAATCTGTTTGTCATTACTGGTGTCATTTTCTGGTTGCTAACTAACGCCATTGTAACACATAATCACTGATGTTCCGCTGTAACGGTGGTTGACTCATCAGAACAGAGTGGGCGAGCTGACCAATCAGAGCACAGTGGACTCGCAGGGAGGGGGGGGGGGGCAGGAGCTCCAACAAGCCGTGTAGGACAGAGAGTGAATACACATACTATACAGAGATGCTGTATGAGATACCAATGTGAGTTTGGAAAATTGTAAATCTATTTTAGTAGACCTCAACAATGGAATTATGATCAGTAGAAATGGCCATGACATGGGACCTTTAACAAACTATGAATGTGTCATACCCACTTAACGGGAAGAAACTCAGCTATCAGACAATATTAACCATTGTTAGCTAAACGAAACACAAGGGTAATACAAAGGCTCTGAATTAGCCCTGAGAGAAAAAATGCTAATGCACTTAGCAAAGAACTCACGGTAAAATATTACCTTATTACTCAGATCTGCAAACAATATATCAGCTAGCAAGCTGAGATTCCACAGATTCTAGAAATACAAGTATCATCACTGAGCGATCAAAACTTGCACCAGGGTAAGCAAACCCAGACATCACACCACGTAGCTTTACGAATACACACTAGCGCCGCCTGCTGGTAAGGAGAGTTATTGCCACTCACGCATGCGCAGTTCGTACGTGCTTCTTGGCATTCGGCTGAAGTCTTTGCGGTGTGTTCCAGTGCGACACATGGCCAAGACGCAGAGACGCGAGGCGACACAACAGTCGGGGGTCCATCTGTGTCAGTTCTTTTGTGTCAGCTTAGTGTGTCCGGGCCTTTAGAGCCAATAGAATCGAGGGGAAGTTCCTAAAATCCATCTAAACATTACTCATTGGTGAATGAGTGATGCGTAGCCAGAATGCCCAAAACCGGAAGCTGTCATACACTCTCGTAGCAGCTAATGTGAAAACTCCGTTATTGACATAAATATAGTGATGGATTATTGAACAAACAACAAATAGCGTGTGCGTTCCATTTTCACTCAACAACGAGAAGCTCATGGGGCTTTCCCGAACCTGTGTCGAGAGCTGGAGTTAAATGAAATCTCAGATTTGCCTTCTTAATAGTTTGTTTGGGTCCCTCACTTCCGTTTCGCTTCTCATGCACTGATTCGCTAGCTGAACAGCCAATCAGAGTGATTTATTTTGCCGACAGCCTTTGGCCGACTGCCAAAGACTACTGTTTTCGGCCGAAAAGGTGTCGGCACGGCTGAAAAGATACGACGGTGCGGTACACACCAATCTGAGTAGGGTGTGTCGACGCTCATCGACGGCCAAAATTGGCTTGTTGTGTCCGGGCCTTAACGGTTAAAAAGAGGTTTCAATCATCAAAATTGACCGAGGGGGGCCAGAGATATGGAAAAGCCACCCAAATGACCCCAGAAGTGGGTTTTTTTGTTGCTAAACCTCTCGAAGAAGGTAAAATGTCACTTGTTTTGCATCGATCTTGATACAGGGTACTTATATGTTATAGTTTGGATTCCTAAAGCTTTTAGTCTCCGATCCCATCATTCAAGGGTGGTTTTCATTATAAGTAATGTTTTTTTTTTTGGACGGACCCTATAATTTTTATTTTTTTTACTCTGTTCAATCTGAATTTACTTTCAAATAAAAAAAAAATCTATATTGATTCTCACTATTCTACATCCAACTTACAGGTTTATCATTGCTTTGAGAAAAAAGATTATTAATTTACCCCTTTTAGAAGCGAAGTTATAGTCATTTGTTCTGGGAATGTCATTTTTCGAGCCTGAGGCCTGAAAAACAGGTGTTAGAGCCAGTATTTTGATTTTATAAGAAAGGCCACCTAATTGTGACGTCTGTAGTCAACACATTATAAAGGACTACAATTCCCACGGTGCCTGCGCTAAAGCCACAGTGATGGGCAACCTGTTTGAGAGATGCCGTCGAGGAACAGTTTTTAACCCTACACGTACAAATCGCACAAGTACCCTTAACCTGTTAAGCCCTGAGCCTGTTTTTCAGGTCTCAGGCTAGAAAATGACATTCCCAGAACAAATGACCATATCTTCCCTTCTAAAAGGGTTACATTAATAATCTTTTTTCTCAAAGTAATGATAAACCTGTGAGTTGGATGTAGAAAAGTCAGAATCAATATAGATGTTTTTTTATTTGAAAGAAAATTCAGATTTTACATAGTAAAAAACTGTTAATGATAGTGTCCGTCCAAAAATTCTTTTTTACTTATAGTGAAAACTACCCTTGGATGATGGTAAGGCAGACTAAAAGCTTTAGGAATCCAAAGTACAACATATAATAAGTACCCTGTATCAAGATTGATGCAAAACAAGTGACATTTGACTTTTTTTAGAGAGATTTAGCAAAAAGAAACCACTTCTGGGGTCATTTGGGTGGATTTTCCATATCCCTGGCTTCCCTTGCTCGATTTTGATGGTTGACACCTCTTTCTGACCGTTAGAGCCAATATAATCGAAGGGGGAGTCCCCCACACACACTCATTGTGAAAAAAAAGGTGGGGGCTTCGCGCATGCAGTTTTGCATCAGAGCGAACCTATCTCTTGCTCTGACATCTGGAAACGGAAAAGCAGTTTTATTGCTTATGGATTATCAGAAATCATTTCAAAGGGACACAGACACATTGGATTAACCTATGGATTAACTTCAGCAGCGTTTTTATCGTTTTAATGCCATTGAAGACCACTTTGGAGAGACTAGAGCCAAGGTAAAAATGTTAGCATTTTTAGCTACCTAGCGTCACCCGTTTTGATGTCTGTTTTTGTTTATAACGTCGCAAATTCGTATAATTCAGTGATAATGAGGGTACCTTTCGATTCTGTGTCACCTCACGATGTGAATCGATGTGGAGAAGAGATAAATAAAAAAGGATCAGTTAGATGAGTTTCTTCCCGTGACATGGATATAAAACATTCATAGTTTATTGAATGAACATGCCCTCAGACACTGTTTCCTGCAAGATGTTGCGGCAGTGCCCCGGTACCGGGGTCTCTCGGGCTTAACAGGTTAAGTTATGAAGTTATATAAGCAGTATTAAGAAAGAAAGAATACCCAAGTTGTTTATTATTTTATTTGAGTTAATGTGAACATTAGTGAACACGGAAGGACCGCATTGACTTTCTAGATTGTGACAACGTGGATTTCTGTGGAAAAAGGCTTGTGCTGCATGTTGTGGATGTTGCAATACATTATAGTCTAATGCTGGAAGTGGAACAAATTTGCTTATGAATAAAGTGTGGAACGTAACTCAAGGAGGGTATCTTGAAAAGCGCTTTAATAAGTTTGTCTATCTGACTTACTGCCGCGGATCCAAGCCGCACAACAACATAGCGCAACATTAAAATAAGGACAGCTATTTACACGTGGATGTTCAACGACAATAAAGCATAAACATGGCTGAAAAGGAAAATGTGGAAACGAATGAAACTCCTATGGACCCAAACGTGAATGAACGTGAAGTACCTGTGGAAAATGCTGACGTCAGACCAAAAAGAACAATAAGACCTACAGAAGAGGCTTTAGAAGCTAAGCTGGTGCAGTTAATTAAAAAAAGGAAAACGAAATTGGGTCAAGTCTCAAGGAAACTTGTTTTGATTGATTCACTCATGATTGATTATGGGAATATCATTGAGATGCAAAGTTGTCGTGGGGTTTTTCAAATACTCTCCAAAGAGTTTTCAAACTCACATCACTCAGTGCAAGAAATGCTGTCAGAGCAAGAACAAGAAAGTGATCATGTTGACTGGTATCTCCCAAAAATTGCATATTTCAATGAGTTTCAAGATGTGATGGTTAGCTAGAGCTGCCTCCTTTGAGAATGTGCCTCCTTCTGACCATGGCTCATATACTGCATATATGTCAAGTCCACATAAAGCAATATCAGTGGGCATGATAAGCAAAAAAGGTAAAAGCTATAAAATCTATGATAAATCTTCAACAGCTTCATCAGTAAGAAGAAAGGCAGAGAGAGCTGGGCTCATAGCACACGCTGTTGCCTTACCACAGAAACACTCACTTGAAAAACAAGAAGCTGACCTGGAAGCAATGAAAGCCAATATCAGAGCTAAAATGGAAAAGCTTGAGCTTCAAACTGATATGGATGCTGCAACAGCCAAAATTAAAACATTGGAAGCTTCAGATAATGATGAATCTGATCCTGACCCTCGTGTGGGAGAGGAGCAGTGTGACAATGGTCAGCCAGCTGAAAATTATGATTTCCAGGATGAAGAGAACCGAGGAAAACCTGTGGAGAAGGATAATAAAAAGAGTTTCATAAGGCGCATTCACACCGCAGTACTTTTTCCACAAAGGTTCATGAGAACTTAGTTCATGAGAACTCTTTAGTTCTCATGAACTAAGTACAGATCGCGCTCACACCGGAATAAGTTCCTGGGGAAGGATTAGGCAAATGAAGCCGCTGACGTCACTTTTTCTTCTTCTGCTTTGGGTTTACTGGCAGGCCGCAAACAACTTCACAGCGTCTACTGCCACCCGAAGTCCCCGGCCGGAAGTCCCCGGAGTTGAGGACTGGCCTTCCGAGTAAATCGCCAGAACGCCGACACCTCATCTCTACCGCTCCCATGTTGTCTTTTGTGTTGCCATAAGTTAGTCTCTCTGCGTTTGTGCGCTGGGCTAATGCTAATGCTAATAATGCTAATGCGAGGATAATAAAATGGGAGTTTTACGGGGCGTGGCTTGCAATCCGCCCAGCCAATCAGACATAGGAACCTTTTTCTCCCACGAAAGTCTCCGTCCCTGCTCTCTAGCAGGGACGGAAAAGGGGGTGGAAAAGGTTCTGATTAACTCATTTTAGTTCCGGCTCTTTTTGGTGTGAACGCGACATTTCGGAACTATATCGGAACTAAAGTGGGAAAAGTACTGCGGTGTGAACGCGGCTATAGACTCCAATTCAATAAACTCAAGTCATGCAGCCCCTAGTGGTCATGTACAAGTATTACAACCAAGGCCCACAACAAGGACAGCAGCATCACTCCATCCAGGTCAGACAAAGCTCTCGGACAGAAAGCAATGACTTTATTCAAGTAACGCAGCGACAAAACGAAATCACTGAAATGCTAACGAAGGAGCAACGCTTAACATTACTCCCATCCAGAGAAATACCCTTCTTTAAAAGAGATCCATTACAGTACCTTTCATTCATCAGAATGTTTGAAAAATACAATAGAAGATGAAACTGACAATTACAAAGACAGGCTGTTCTTTCTAGAGCAGTATACAGAAGGCCAAGCTAAAGACTTGGTAAAAAGTTGCCAATACATGGATTCTAAAAAGGGCTTTTTGGAAGACTGCTCCAAGAGAACTATGGACATCAACTCTTAATCGCAGCAGCTTGTTTGGACAAAATATTGAACTGGAATGCCATCAAGAGTGAAGATAGAAAAGCACTGCATTATTATGCTCGTGGATGTTGCAACACAATGGAAGATGTTGAGTTTTTGGATGAAATGAATAGCACATCAAACATGAGAAATGTGATCATGAAACTCCCATTTAAACTTAGGGAAAAGTGGAGAACAACTGCATATGCATACTATGAACACAATAAGACAAGAGCAAAGTTTCCAATATTGGTCGACTTCATTGAAAAGCATGCACGCATTGCATCAGACCCCATGTTTGGAGACATACAGGATGTCATGCCAAAAAGGGATATTAAAGTGTACAAATCACCCAGCAATAAGCCAGCTCATGGTTATAAGGGAAGTAGTTGTGTTACTGTGAAAAGCCCAATAATCAGTGAGGAGCAAAAACCTTTCCAAAACATCAAATCAGAACATAAAGGCATTACTGTTAAGAGGCGCTGTGTATTTTGTGCAGGAGAACACACCTCTGAAACATGTAACATGAACAAAAAATCTCACAATGAAAAGGTTGACTGCTTAAAAGCACAAGGAATTTCAAATCAAATCAAGTTTTATTTATAAAGCACATTTAAAAGCGATTTTTGGTCGAGCCAAAGTGCTGTACATGTAATAAAAACGCATTACTACAATCACAATAAAAGACAATAAATTACAACAGATATATATATATTTTTTTTAAAAAACACAAGGAAAAGTCAGGAGTCGTACTCCGCTCTAACTAGAAGGCCAGAGAGAAGAAGTGTGTTTTTAGTGTAGATTTAAAAAACCCTAGGGTCTGGGCCGACCTCACATGGAGGGGCAGAGTGTTCCAGAGCCTAGGGCCAGCTGCTGCGAAGGCTCGGTGCCCTCGGGTTTTAAGCCTGGTCTTGGGCACTACCAGCAGCAGCTGGTCAGCAGACCTTAAAGCTCTGGCTGGGGTGTAGCGCTGGAGGAGTTTGGCTATATAGGCCGGAGCCAGCCCATTTAGTGCTTTAAAAACAAATAAAAGGATTTTAAAATCAATTCTGAACCGAACTGGAAGCCAGTGTAGTGAGGCCAGAATTGGGGTGATGTGGTCACGCTTTTTGTGGCCAGTCAGCAAACGTGCAGCTGCGTTTTGGACTAGCTGCAGGCGTTTAATTGAGGCCTGGTCCATACCCACATACAGAGCGTTGCAATAGTCCAGTCTCGAGGTTACAAAGGCGTTAATAACCCTTTCTAAGTCATTAAAAGATAAATACGACTTGGTTTTGGCCAATAGTCTTATTTAAAAAAAGCAGGATTTGACTACAGTGCTGACCTGCTTGTCGAATTTAAAAGTGCTAGTGAAGGTCACTCCAAGGTTCATGACCGAGGGGAGGATGTCTTTTTTGAGAGAGCCCAGAATATCAACCGGAGAGGCTGGAGGTTGGGGTCCAAAAAAGATGACCTCAGTCTTGCTCTCGTTGAGGTTGAGAAAGTTTTTGCTCAGCCAGGATTTTATTTCTGTTAAGCAGTCCATCAACTGCTGTAGTGAGTGTTTGACATTTGCTTTGAGAGGCAGATATATCTGTACATCGTCGGCGTAGCAGTGGAAGGGAATATTATGTTTTGTGAGAATTGAACCTAGGGGCAGTATGTACAGTAGAAAAAGGATGGGGCTCAGAATCGAGCCTTGGGGAACCCCACAGGTAAGAGGGGCTTTGGCAGAGGAGAAGGCACCTAGCTGTACCGAGAAGCTACGGTCTGTCAGGTAGGACCTGAACCATGCAAGGGCAGAGCCTGTGATGCCAGCGGACTGTTCAAGCCGTGACAACAGGATGCTATGGTCCACAGTGTCAAAGGCAGCTGTCAGGTCTAACAGCACCAAGACAGCGGCGCTACCTGAGTCGGCGGCTAGGAGCAGATCATTAAAAACTCTTAAAAGGGCTGTTTCAGTGCTGTGCATGGGTTTGAAGCCAGACTGAAACTTTTCATGGATTCCATGCATGGTTAAAAAAGACTGCAGCTGGGCGTAGACTACTCGCTCCAGGGCTTTTGATAAAAAAAGGTAGAGATTTTTCTTTTTAAGTAGTGGCTTAACCACGGCATGTTTGAAGGCAGCTGGGACACATCCTGAGCTAAGAGAGGTGTTTAAAAGTAATAAAATACTTGCTCCAACTGAATCAAAAACATCTCTGAGAAGGCGAGAGGGAATGCTGTCTGAGGTGCAGTTTGTCGGCCGCAGGTGCTTGACTACATCCGAGAGAGAAGAGAGGGATACAGGCTCAAAGTGGTCGAGGACAGCAGGGCACAGAAAAGGAGCAGGATCTGGGGTAGCACTAGTGTGGGCTAGCCTAAGAGCAGATACTTTTTCAATAAAAATGTTTTAAGAAACTTATCACAGAGAGTAGTCGATGGGACAATAGAAGAAACATCACAGGGATTAATGATAGAGTTGAGGACATTAAAAAGAACCTGAGGTTTATGGCTGTTTTTGGAGATTAACAGAGAAATGTGCTCTGTTTTGGCTGCTTTGACTGCCGTCTGGCAGTCAGAAAGGCAAGCACGAAGGATTTCTAAGGAGACATGGAGTTTATCCTTTTTCCATTTTCTCTATGCACGTCTGCAAGCGCGTCTGAGAGCATGAGTACAGTCATTGAGCCACGGCTCTGATAGAACTTTGGTGCGTCTAAGCGTAAAAGGAGCAACAGAATCCAGTATTAGTGTGCATCTCGAGTCAAACATGGAGATAAGCTCATCAGCATTAAAAGCACAGTTCACATCTAATTTACAGATCGGAAAAGCATTAAAATCATCAGAAAACTGTGAGGCAGTCAAGGGGTTAATCGAACGCAGACGACGCGCAGGGGCACGTGATTCGACTCCTGCGGAAGGGATGGAGGTTGTAAACAGAACCGGTAAATGGTCTGAGATACGCGTTGCTGCACATATTTCATCCACAGATACAGACAGTCCAAACGATAATACTAAGTCCAAAGTGTGTCCTTTTTCGTGTGTTGGGCGAGCCACGGACTGAACGAGACCAAAGGAATCAAGGAGATTTAAAAAGTCCCTAACCAGAGGTTTGGACTCGCAACACACATGGACATTGAAGTCTCCGGAGATCAAAACACGATCATATTTCACCATGATCCCGGACAGAAAGTCAGAAAAGTCACTTATGAAATCCTTATTGCACTTTGGCGGACGATACACGACTGCGCAGAGTATAGGCGAGGCCGGGTTCAGTTCAAAAAGCTGCAACTCAAAGCTAGCATAGCTAGTTACAGGGTGAAGCAATCGGCATTGGAGGCTAGCTCTAAATACTGATGCTATGCCCCCACCATGGCCGGTGGCACGGGGGGAGCTGAAGAATGTACAGTCAGGAGGAAGAAGTTCAGAGAACGGTGTATACTCGCCAGCGTGGACCCAGGTCTCCGTCAGGAACATAAAATCCAGTTCACGAGAGGTGAAGAAGTCGTTTAGCAGGAACGTTTTGTTTGCTATCGACCTAGCATTTAGCAAAGCCATGCAAAGTTTTCGCTCCAGGCTTGCCGAAGGTGTAGTGCGTCTCAGCTGACGAAGATGTGCGTGTTGAACGCCGCGCGGGCCAGGAGCAGTCAGTCGGGCAGGAGGAGCTGCCAGCGGGCCCAGCAGAGTCCGCAGCTCCGGAAAAACAGGGCGAATCCACCGATCCCTCACATGGCGTGCAGCGGGAGGGCCATGACATCCGAGGCGTGGATAAGTCCCAGGAGAAGCCGTCAGGTATGCCTTAAGATGGACCAGTGCACCACCACGCTTTCCCCGTCGTCTAAAGCGCTTTCGGCGAGGCAGGATGCAGGGCAACCGGCGCAGGTAGGTGGGAATATTCGACAGTAGAGGGGGGGTGGACGATTTATGGTTGCCAGATGTAGGTTTGGGCAGCAATATCAACTCCAGTGAGGGTCTGAGGTGGAGGAGAGCTTGGCGATCGTAAACGAGCAGAGCAGAGACATTCTGAAAAACAGGATAGCTAAAGGTAGAGAGCTGAGGGAGCGGCGAGCCGACACAGGCGCCATCTTTTGTCATCAAATTTGCTTTGGCTGTCTAACGAAAGGACATCTAAGCAAAGACTGTCAGAAATGAATGAAATGTGAAGTTTGTTCAATGAAACATCCAACAATATTGCACATCTACAAGAAAAAGATTGAACAAAAAGACAACTCTGATAATTACACCCAAGCAGCTTCTGTAAGTAGTGCATTAGTCTCTTTAAATGGCAGAAACCACACTGGTGGTCAACAAACCCTACCAATTATCCCAGTTCAAATAAAGTTGTCAAACTCGAACCAGACTGCAGACTTACGCATTTATGGATCAGGGAAGCACTGCAAGTTGTTGTACTCAAGCCCTTCAACAAGATGTGCATGCCAAGGGCAAGAGAACAAAAATCGTCTTAAAAACAATGGGTCAGGAGAAAATGATTGACACTTCCTTTGTCAAAGGTCTTGAAGTGAGTTGCATCGAAGGCAATGATTTTTATCAGCTGCCTAAAGTATACACAAAAGAGGAAATTCCTGCTGGAAAAGAGCACATTCCCACTCAAGAAAAATAAATGGAAATATGTAAGAGAAATTAAGTTGCCTGAATTGGATTGTGAAATCGGGTTGCTTATAGGAACAAATGCACTAAAGCTAATGGAGCCGTGGAAAATAATAAACAGTCAAAATAGAGGACCCTTTGCTGTTAAGACAGTCCTAGGTTGGGTTGTGAATGGACTGAATCAGGAAACCACTGAATCTGAGAATACTTCATGTGCTGTTGTTAATCGGATATCAGTGACAGATTTAAGTGAGCTGCTGGTGCAGCAATACAATCATGACTTTCCAGAGAAACGTTGTGATGAGAAGAAAGAGATGTCAGTTGAAGACAAACAATTCTTAAAGATCATGTCAGATTCAGCTGAAATCAAAGATGGACATTATCAGCTTGAACTTCCATTTAATATCATGATGCCAAACAATCGCAAACTTGCAGAGCAGAGAGCAGAATCATTAAAAAAGGAAATTCAAAAGGAACAAAGTTTTCCATGATGAATATAAAACATTCTTGGAGGCTGTGATAGCAAAAGGTCACGCTCAGCTACTGCCCCAAGAGCAGCTCAAACCTGAGAGTGGAAATATGTGGTGCATACCACGTCATGGGGTTCATCACCCAAAGAAGGGCAAGATTTGTGTAGTGATCGATTGTTCTGCATCTTATCAAGGATATTCATTCAATGAAAAGCTTATTCAGGGTCTCAATCTTACCAACACGCTACTTGGTGTGCTCATTCGATTCAGACAAGAACAAATAGCTTTCATGGCTGATTTCGTGGGGATGTATCATCAGGTCAAGGTGGCTCCTGCCGATCAAGATTATCTTCGCTTTCTTTGGTGGCCAGGAGGAGATGTCAGTTTACCTCTCGCTGAGTACAGGATGACAGTACATCTATTTGGTGCCACTTCATCAGCAAGTTGTGCAACCTATGCTCTTACTAAAACCGCTGCAGGTGCTGATCTCTCTCTCTCTCTCTCTCTCGCGTCCGGTTATACTTCACTCGCGTTTATGTCCAAATCCATCAGATCTAGCTAGTTTTAGCTAATGATATGGCTGCTGCCCCTCCCTACACGCAGATCACGCAGACTCAAACCTCATCTTATGCCCAAATTCCAGCTGAGAGGGTCTTCTCTATAGCTGGCCTGATTGTGAATCGCCTCCGCACCCGCCTCTCCGCTGAGCATGTAGACATGCTCATATTCTTAAACAAGAATGAGCATTGAATAGCTGCATTCTGTGCATAGGCCCTGTTATAGGTTGTTGATCTCTGTTGTAATAGGGTTACGTTACCCTAACCGGTTATGTTGTTCGTGTATGATCCCTCTTTAATTTAAAAACCAAGTTATGTTTTAAGCATGAAAGCTGTAGGCCTATAGCTGTCAACTGTTCAAACTGTGATCACCAGTTCAATACATTTGACAAATTCGACCAAATCGAATAAAGCTGATTGAGAAGGAGATGAGAGTGTTTAATGACTCTATGAGAGGTCTCACAATCTCCAAGGATAACTTGGATAAGGCTGAAGCAGCAGTGTTCTGTTCTTTTGTGTCTTTTCCAGAGGAAGTGGACACTTTGAAAAGGGGAAAACCTATCAAAGGAAGTAGTGCACTGTATAAATTGGATCCAGTGTACGAGAATGAACTGGTAAAGGTTGGAGGAAGGCTAAATAAAATGGCAATGCCTGAGGAAGCAAAGCACCCAACCATTCTTGGAAAACACCACCATGTCTCTAAAACTATACTTCGAGATATTCATCAACAAGTTGGTCACAGTAGAAGGAATCATGTTATCCAGGTTAAGACAAAAATACTGGATACCATGTGCCAATGCATTAGCCAGAAAAATTATATCTGAATGTACTGGGTGTATCTCAATGTCGAGGAAAGCTGCTCCAGAGCCACTATTTCAAGGATACTACGTCATCGAGTGCCGCCGAAGGACTGTTCCAATGTCCAGGATACTTGGAATTCTACCGAGGCCGGCGTCCTTCGTTGAGGGAAATTTCGAGGCTGCACATGTGTAGCCTCTGCGGTCTTAAAATCCCCACAATGCTTAGTTTGCGGACGGACCAATTTCCAAAATCTTTGGCGGAAATCTCGCTCCATTTAAGGCGGGGCCTCGCATATGACGCACACCTGCACACCTGTTAGCCTGTTCCACCATTCTTCGTTTTCCGAGGCTAGGAAGGATCCTCGCTTCAGAAGGAACTGACTCGGAGGGACTTGTTCTACCAAGGAAGCGTCCTCTACATTGAGAAACACCCACCGTGTGCAGACGCATGCATGGAAATGCAGGAGAACAAAACATTTCAGATCTGCCAACAGACAGAATTATACCAGACCTACCACCATTGGAGTGGATTACTTTGGCCCCCTGGAAGTGAAAAGAGGACGAAGCATTGTGAAACGATATGGAGTTATCTTTACCTGTCTAACAACCAGAGCGGTGCACTTGGAAGTAGCTCATTCGTTGGATACAGATTCATGCATTAATGCCTGCAGACGTTTCATCAGCAGAAGAGGCCAAGTATTGGAGATGAGGTCAGACAATGGGACTAATTGCGTTGCCACTGAAAGATAGCTGAAGGAATCTATAAAAGAGTGGAATCTGAGCAAAATAGAACAAGCCCTCCAGCAAAACAGGGATGCAAACTCATCAGGTATGAAAAAGGTGACAAGGATCCGAGCCCCCCGACCCCACGGAATATCGGCTTTAAAATGAGGAATAACAGAGGATTTTAGCAGTCAGAACAACTAAAGCAGTTCATAATAACAGAAACGCCAAAGAGTCACATCTAATAGAAATGTATAAAAGCATTTATTTTAATTGTGTAGCAGTCAGTTTATAATTTTGGCAGCACTGTTGAGCATTTTGAAAATGTATTTTCATGCCTCTGTGCAAGGCTTAGTCTTTCTATCTTTATAGCCAGTGGTGTAAAGTAACTAAGTTCATAAACTCAAGTACTATACTTGGGTACAATTTAGAGATACTTGTACTTTATTTAAGTATTTCAATGTTTTGCTACTTTGTTCTTCTTCTCCTCTACAGTTCAGAGGTAACTGGTGTACTTTTCCTCCACTACATGTATTTAATACCTTTAGTTACTTTACAGATGTGGATGAATGATGTGAAATATAATCAAGTGTTAAATCAGACTTTAGTTCCACCTGGAGTCAATTCACAAGCTACCCTGCAGTATACAAAGTCATTCAAACTAGCTGCACCTTCACCAGCTTTGAGAACACTTTCATGATCAATCATTATAAAACATATCATATATATTATTCTGAAATGGACCAATCTGCACAATGACTACTTTTACTGTCGCTACTTTAACTATATTTTGATAATAATACTTTTTTACTTTTACTTGAGGAACATTTTGAATGCAGGACTTTTACTGTAACAGAGTATTCCTACACTCTGGTACTTCTACTTTTACTCAAGTACAAGATCTGAGTACTTCTACTTTTACTCAAGTACAAGATCTGAGTACTTCTACTTTTACTCAAGTACAAGATCTGAGTACTTCTACTTTTACTCTAGTACAAGATCTGAGTGCTTCTACTTTTACTCAAGTACAAGATCTGAGTACTTCTACTTTTACTCAAGTACAAGATCTGAGTACTTCTACTTTTACTCTAGTACAAGATCTGAGTGCTTCTACTTTTACTCAAGTACAAGATATATACTTATACCACCTCCGTTTATAGCCTATGAAAATAACTATTTGAAAACGAAGGCTAAAGCTAACGTTAGCAGATAGTGACAATGTATGCTAGTTAGCTAGCTGAACGATTCCTTAAATAATATTGCGACAGAAAAACTTTTCAGTGCACATCACGCTCTGCCGCTCCGACAGGGAGCTCTGCTCTGAACACCTGAACGGCCCGTTCAGCTGTTCACCAGCGGTCCAGTCTGTGCCACAGTGACTCCGGACCGCACAGTTAATATTAACGAACGCACCGTAGGTAATGTAGCTGCTGAAGCTAGACCCTCATCCCGGAGCAGCAGAGCCTTATTATACATCCATGAGCAGAGCCGACAGGCAGGAAGACTCGAGCACACAGCTCGCGCTTCATTATAATATATAAAAAAAGAACACCATGCGTGTCATGATGGCACATAACACAATAAAAAAACATGGTAGCGGTCAAAATAAAAGTAAGCAAAACACTACTTTTGAATTCATTATTGAAATGTGTGCATAATAGGGGTGTAACAGTATACGTATTTGTACCGAAATTATTCTGTATGGGCCCTTCGGTTTGGTACACGTGTGTACCGAAGTGTACCGAGTGAATATGACGTTAAACGTAAAAAGTTGAGAACGTGAACAACTTTTTGGAAGTAATCTCAGGTGCTGTGACGCAGCATTCAGTGTAATTTGCTCACATTGGGTTCAACACGTCATAGAGCGACTAAGTCATATCTTTGGACGAGAGGCATACTATGAGAGCTGGTCACAGGGATGCGTTCAAATGTAGTCAGTAATTTGAGGAACTGTCGAAATGGCGAACGCAAATAAAGTTGAGCTCGAAAATCCTCCAGCATCATTGAAGTCTCCGGTTTTGGGAACATTTTGGTTTTGCAGTTACGTACAAGGATGACGGACAAAGACAGGTGGACCGAACCAAAGCTGTTTGTCGGCATTGTTCAACTAAAATTGGTTACGCGGCTGGCAATACATCAAACTTGCACACTCATTTGAAAAGGCATCCCCCGAACGTGAATATCACCGGTACCAAAAGAAAAAAGACTGAAGTGCAAACTCAACTCCCACTAGCATTTAAGCCTCCAACACTCGCAAAAAGTTCAGACCGAGCCAAAGCTATTACAAACGCCAAATATTCTTATGTTGCCATGTTAGCAAAGCGCTACCTGGCTGTATCTGCTACCTTTGTCCCTAGCGAGAGGGTGTTCTCCACAGCAGGAGACATTGTTAGTGCCAGCAGATCTGCCCTTTCAGCAAGCAATGTGGACAAGTTCATCTTTCTTTAAAAAAAAACATGAAAATACAATGACAAGCAAGCAAGTCCTAATGTCAAGCTGGCTGCTTAGGTACTAGTACAGTACAGTTCAAATACAGATTATTTCAGTTCATCGAAATGCTGCACCTTAATGTCTATTTTATCATATTTTCTATTTATTTGAGTGAATACATTATTCACAGTTTAATAATAATTAAAAATCCCAAAAAGATATTTTATGTTTTGTGATCATTTTTTCTGCTGTACCGAAAATGTACCGAACCGTGACCTAAAAACCGAGGTACGTACCGAACCGAAATGTTTGTGAACTGTTACACCCCTAGTGCATAACAATGCAATTAATCGCAGAAAATAATTTGATTAATCATGATTAAAATGTTTAATCATTGCCCAGCAATAATAAACAGTCAGAAGTGTTACCAAATTGTTTAACGTGTTACCAAAAGAGTTTAAAGCAGGGCTGTCCAAACCTTTTTCACCGAGGGCCACATACAGAAAAACATACGAAGGGCTGGTGCACTCATAAAGGTGAGGTATATTGCCTCATCAGTTAAAGGGGACCTATCATGCAAAATGCACTTTTGTACGTCTTTTCTACATGAATATGTGTCCCCGGTGTTCCAGGGAACTCACCAAGTGTCAGAAAACACAACCCTCTCTATTTTCCTCCATACCCAAATCTCTAAAAACGGGGCTGCAACGGATCTGAAAAAAACTGATCCAGATTTGAACACTTCACTAACGTCAGTAAAGTGGCGCTACGGCTATTGGGCCAACTCTCCACCAATCAGGGAAATGTGGGGTTGGGCCACGGCCGGCCATTGCAGTTCGAAAGCGCTGGAGACGCTGTAGTACATATGCCAGGCCTGTAAGTGGCGCTGTAGTCTGCCACAAAAGCAGCAAAGAAGACTTCCCGCGCATATGGTAAGCATGGTTACCCTTCTGTTTATTCTCTGCTGTGGCTTTTTTTCTCCCTCCCCGAGGCAAGCGTTTGCTCCCGCTGCTTTAATTCAATGCAATCCCTCCCCGTCGAGGCAAGCACTGTAATTCTCTCCGGTTAGTCCACCAGCAGATGACAAACACCCACCTCTCCGCCTCTTCCAAGGAACGAGGGGACCTTGCGGCAGAGTTTCAGTTAGGTTTTCTTTCGTCAAGATGTCCGTTAAAGTTTAAATCTTCCGGACAAAATTAGAAAAGTGCCGGTCAAAGGTCTTCTTTGTTATTTATTGAGCTTTAATACAAATGAATAACGACTCTATAGGCCTATAATAACATGGAGGACGGAGATCTATTTTTCTCCCCCTCTTCTGACTTCATCAGAGCACGGCTCCCCTCTCCTGCAGGGGAGCGTGGTCAGCTGCAGCACACAGAATCAGCCCCGTAGACAGCAAACAGCAAATAGAGCGAAATGAGGCATGGCTAAAATGCATGATCTGTTTGGAAATTTGAAAACAGAAACGTATAAATATACCTTGTATAGGTATGGCCCAACAATATATCATTTAAATATAGCATGATAGGTCCACTTTAAGTTATAAGTTAGCAACATGTAGGTAAATTAGGCTCGATACATGAATATGCTTTAAGAAAAAAAACGCCTACATCACAGCTCTCTATAGGGTTTCATTTATCTTGTTGGCAGCTCATCCCTTAAAAACAGGAGTCTCAGAGTGATTATAATAAGATGAAATATGAAGGGTCTATTTCAAGCTAGTTATGAAAATAAGTTATTAGGCTTTTTGTATCAACTAAGGTTTGTTAGAAAATGTTATCAACATGAATTGACTGAATTTATTTTAAAAGTGGGCTTATTAACACATGAATACTACTGTGTAAAATATCTGTACATATATATTTAAGAAGTACAATATAAGAAAAGCAAAAGTTTCATTTGTGGGCCATATTTCATCATACTTTTTGAATTAGCTGAGGGCCAATTCAAAATGGCCAGCGGGCCGCATTTGGCCCCCGGGCCGTAGTTTGGACACCTCTGCAAGTGTTAATGAAGAGTAAAGGGAACAGACCTGCTCTGTGTATCCGAAGCTGAGGCTGTAAAACAGCGTCCAGTAGTTTCTGGAGTCTCTCGTTCTCCTCTTTGGAAAGAGACAGCTCCTCCTCGAGCTCTGCAATCCTTTTTTCAAACAGAGCAAAAATATCTTCAGGAGCAGCAGTGAGTCGCTGCTTCTTCAACGACAGCAGCATTTGGACTTTACTCATGTTTACTAGATCACCTTTTCCTGCAAACTCCGTTAAACACACCGTTTCTCTCTTCACCAAACTCTCAATCTGACTCGTGTTGCTAACGTGTTTCCAGCTAGCATGCTAAGCTAGCTCCTATAGTCCGAGGTAAATGCTCCAGAAAAAAGAGCACAGAGTCTATTCGGAGGTTTATCCAGACACACAGATGATGGATCAGTAGTGCTGGAGCTCACAAACGCTTTCTCAGGAACACAGAGAGAGAACCGTAGCGACGAGACGCCACATGGATCCAGGTTAGAAAGAGCTGGGAACTTCACTTCCGGTGAAGACGCCTCCTCCTTCTTCTTCTTCTCTCAGTTTTTGGCGGATTGCAAACAACTTTAAGGTGCATACCGCCACCTACTGTACATGAGTGTGAATCATCATATCATTCCATCTCTTAACTCATGGACGTATATCTATGATCTAATCAAAAATAAAGAAATAAACAAAAAACATAAATAAATAAAACAAAACAATAATCCATGATCTATTCTAACCTAATGTTAAATTATGTTTCCTACCCCAGTTTCCCTCAGAAAGGTAAACAGTGCCTTTCTGGTAGCTCTTACTCCCTCTCCTTCTGTTCCCAGAATACCAACCACACTCCATTCCCTCTCTGCCTCTATCACTTTATCCTTTAGTTTTTCTCTTTCAAGGTTCAAGGTTCAAGGTTCTTTATTGTCAATCTGACATAGCTACAGAGTAATTATGCAGTTGAAAATCTTATGTCACAGGCTTCTCCAACAATGCAACATAATAACATAACATAATAACAATAAGAGCAAGAGCAATACAAAAATAATAATAGTTATAAAAATGAAATAAAGTTATGATGTGGAATAGTGCAGTATGAGTCTATATACAAGTTATTGGAATGATATATATATATATTAGGTATTAGATACATACTACTGAGTAGCAGTTGAATGTTTGAAGTTGTTTCAACAGTTCAATTTTTTAACAGTCTCACTGCCCGCGGGAAGAAACTGTCTCCGAATCTTCTTGTCCTTGCCAGGATGCTGCGGTAACGTCTGCCAGACGGCAACAGAAAGAACAGTTTGTGGCTGGGGTGATGGGGGTCTTTGATAATCCGTAGTGATTTCTTCCTGAGCCGCTGGGAGTAAAGGTCCTCCATGGATGGCAGCTCCGTCCTGGTGATGTGCTGTGCAGTTTTCACCACCCTCTGTAAAGCCTTACGATCGAGGTCGGTGCAGCTGCCGTACCAGGCCGTCATGCTGCCAGTGAGGATACTCTCTATCGTGCACCTGTAGAAGTTGCAGAGTATCCTGGAATCCATTTTGAACCTCCTCAACCTGCGGAGGAAGAAGAGCCGCTGTCGAGCTTTCTTGGTGATGGTGGTGGTGTGAAGAGACCATGTCAGGTCCTCAGTGATGTGGACCCCAAGGAACCTGAAGCTTTTGACTCTCTCCACCGTAGTCCCATTGATGGCGATGGGGGCGTGTCCCTCTCCCTGCTGCTTCCTGTAGTCCACAATCAGCTCCTTTGTTTTGCTGATGTTGAGATGGAGGTTGTTCTCCTGGCACCAAGATGTCAGGTTTTCGACCTCCTCTCTGTACGCCGTCTCGTCATCGTCTGTGATCTGGCCGATGACGGTCGTGTCATCAGCAAACTTCACGATGGTGTTGGAGCTGTGTGTGGCCACGCAGTCGTGGGTGAACAGGGAGTAGAGGAGAGGGCTGAGCACGCAGCCTTGAGGGGCACCGGTGTTGAGAATCGAATCAGGCTGGAGGATGTGATATTTCCCACCCGCACTGCCTGGGGTCTGCCCGTCAGGAAGTTCAGGATCCAGTCACAGAGGGCGCTGTTGAGCCCGAGGTCTCTGAGCTTGATGGACAGATGTCACAATGTAATAAGATATGTTCCACATGTTCTTTTACTCCACAGCTCCCACACTTGTCACTGTCACTTTTCCCCATGCAGTGGCGGCGCCAGAGCATTTTTGTTGGCTAATCTATGGTAGGGCTAACCCATACAGTGGTGGTGCTCAAGTCAGTATTTGCAATGTAATTACATACACGCTATATTACCCCCCTTGACAGTGAAACGCCACGCGTGAGGTTTAGATTATTTCCCTGTCTCAATCAAAATGGAACTGTATGAAATAAAACGGCACATTTGTCTTGTAGTAAATAAAAAGGGATCACTGTGAACGTGACGTATGATAGTACACGTTGAAGATCCAATGGGGATACTGAATGGCGGTTTCGATTGATCTCAATCAATAAGGCATGACGCAGATCCAACGTTGCGTTGCTCTGGCTGTAGGTCTATTCAAATTGCATTCGGAGGCATTTTGATCTGACCGCGGCCGCGCTGATATTATAACGCCAGAGAATTTCCACACCTTTAGTGTATAAAACTCCCCCACTACTTAGACTATTCCTTGCACCCCTCTTATAGCATAAGCCCGAATGGTCTCAACCATATTGCATCAGTAAGGTGCACTTGTTGTTACAGCAGGATCAGTTTGTGTGCTGTGGACACGACCCGTATATTTTCGCAATCCGTGTTCTCAACATTTAGCATTTCGCTTATTATTTAATTGAATTTGCATCACTTTTCATGGTGGGGCTATGGTGGGGCTAAGCCATTTCTTGGTATGGCTGTAGCCTACCCCAGCCATACCCTGGCGCCGCCACTGTCCCCATGACATACAGAGTACCATTCAATGCTGTGTGATTTAGTCTGAGTCTAGCTATCATGATTTCCTCCCTTCTGTTTCTTTCTTTATAAATATTAATTGTGATTGTGTTTTGAACTTTATGATACTCTTTGCCTTTCTGGTCTTTCTCCCACCTTTTCTGCCAGATCTCCATCCCTTTCTTCTTAATCACTGCTTTTCCTTCTCCTTTTCCAAGTTGAACTGGTAATGTGATTTCCTTTTGTAATGCACTTTTTGCTCATTTATCAGCACACTCGTTCCCTTTCACCCCCTCATGTGCAGGCACCCAGCAGAACTGAAGATCTATACCGCCTCTGTGAAGTCTTAACAGGCTATGATTCAGTTCTATGAGAATGTCTTCTCTGACAGTTGTTGTTGACTGTATGCTTTTTAATATGGACAATGAATCTATATATCACCACCCTATCTGGTCTGACCTCTTCAACCCACTGTAATCCTATTATTACAGCCAGCATTTCTGCTGTGTACACTGATAATTGATCAGACGCTCTTTTTGAGATTGATATTTTAAAGTCTGGGATATATACCAACTCCAACACACTCTTCCTTGTTCTTAGAACCCTCTGTGTACATTTTGAGGTAATTGTAATAATAATAATAATAATTTGAATTTATATAGTGCCTTTCATAACCTCAAGGTCGCTTTACAAAGAAACATACAAGGACAAGACATAAAACATAAAAAAACATAAACATAAAACAGGGGGCAGAAATGGAAGTGTAAGTGGGGGGGGGAGTGAGTTATAGTTGGAAGGCGATGTTGAACAGATGAGTTTTAAGGGTTGATATGAAGAGGTTGAGAGAAGGGGCGTTGCAGATTTCTGCAGGGAGGGAGTTCCAGAGGGTGGGGGCAGCGACACTGAAGGCACGGTCCCCGAAGGTGCGGAGGCGTGAATGGGGAATGGAGAGCAGGCCGGAGTCTGAGGATCGAAGGGTGCGGGACGGGATGTATGGGTGGAGGAGATCTGTGAGGTACTGAGGGGAGAGGGCATGGAGGGATTTGTAGGTGAGGAGCAGGAGTTTGTAAGTGATGCGGGACTTGACCGGGAGCCAGTGGAGGTTGAAGAGAGTAGGGGTGATGTGCTGCCAGGGCTTGGTGCGTGTGAGAACCCTGGCAATTGTCAAATAAATAAACAAATCAAATATCTGTATAGCAATTACAAATGTTTGGCATATCTGAAGCTGATGTTCTTGCAGGATTCGTGCTGTTCGGAGTTTGCATCCTCGTGGTTGATTGCACTTATTGTAAGCTGCAGAGGTGGAATAAGTACTAAGATCTTGTACCTGAGTAAAAGTAGAAGTACTCAGATCTTGTGCTTGAGTAAAAGTAGAAGTACTCAGATCTTGTACCTGAGTAAAAGTAGAAATACCAGAGTGTAGGAATACTCTGTTACAGTAAAAGTCCTGCATTCAAGATGTCACTGAAGTAAAAGTACAAAAGTATTGGCATCAAAACATAGTTAAAGTTCCAAAAGTAAAAGTACTCAATATGCAGATTGACACATTCAGAATAATATATATGATATGTTTTGATTATAATCATTGATGCATTCATGTGTTTATCACATTTAAATGCTGGATTTATTTGTATTGTGTTGATCATTTCTACACACGGTGGTATTACTATTTTTATTTAAGTTAAAGTGCAGCAGGAGGGGACTCTTTAAAGTAGAGACACTACATACTGATATACACCTGAACATCAGCAGGAGAGGACTCTTTAAAGTAGAGACACTACATACTGATATACACCTGAACATCAGCAGGAGAGGACTCTTTAAAGTAGAGACACTACATACTGATATACACCTGAACATCAGCAGGAGAGGACTCTTTAAAGTAGAGACACTACATACTGACATACACCTGAACATCAGCAGGAGAGGACTCTTTAAAGTAGAGACACTACATACTGACATACAGTGATTTTAGTGTCATGTGAAATCTCTGTTTCTTCTCTTAATGTTTATCCTTGTTTTAAGTTGCAAATGGTCCTGCAGTGATGCAAAAAACCTTCCAGACTTTATCTGATAATAAAGTATCATCGTATGTTGTGAAAACAGCAGCATGGGTGTTTACATCTGTGCTTTAATATTTATTTACAGTATTTTAATAATCTCACCTCATCACAGAAGTTAGCGTTCTGCGTGCACACTATTGTTTTAGGGGCACCAAACCTGAACGAAAAGAGAAGAAGAGGAGATTAATTTCAGGTTAAAAATATTGTTATTTCTGCGTCCTGATGGTTGCATTTTAGAAAAAGTCAGATTTTCTTTCTGATTTTACTTCCATTCTTGAGAGGATAATAAATACATGGATCCTGATATTGAAGACCAAGCCGGTGACGAGTGAGATTTTTCTAACAAAAACACACATGTGAAAGGGAAGGAAAATGGGAGACAGTGTGGGTGCCTCGAGGCGAATCATTTTCAGATTATATATATACACAGTATTCTGGTCTTGGACATCACTGAATCCTTTCTGGCAGGAAGATCATGGACTTTTACGAAAAGTTTTTCAGATAGACTTTCCATTTAACTTTGAATCTTAATATTCGATGATTCCTCTAAAGTAAAATATTTATTTTGAACCCTGAGTGCTGCTAGCAAGAATGGCATTACTAGAATGTGGTTAAAACCAGGAAAACCTATTGTGGATATGGGCATTGTTTAGGATATTTTGGAGGATTACCTTTGCTTTGAGATAGCGACACATTGAATATGTGACATGTCTCCATGCTTTAATGTTCAAAAAGCTCTTTATTTTTCTCGTACTAGAGGGAGAATCTCCAAAAACAGAATAGGGCCTCTTTAAGATTCACATATCATGAATGAGGCTTCAAACACTTGGTCAGGTAAAGTGTGATTACAGGTGATCTTGTGAAGTGTATCCTGTATATGCATTTGGAAATACATTTTGCGACAGAGAGAGCGTCCGTCCTCTGAACCGGAAAAGCTTCGGGCCATTTACTGAAGTAATCGATGAGCACTATGACGTTAGAGTTCCCCTGCTGCGTCTCTGGGAAAGGCCCTGAGGAAGAGGAAGAGGAAGATAAGGTGAGGTGAGGTAAAGTAAAGTAAGGTGAGGTAAGGTGAGGTGAGGTGAGGTAAGGTAAGGTAAAGTAAAGTAAGGTGAGGTAAGATAAGGTAAGGTAAGGTGAGGTAAGGTAAGGTAAGGTGAGGTAAGGTAAGGTGAGGTAAGGTGAGGTGAGGTAAGGTGAGGTAAGGTAAGGTGAGGTTAGGTAAGGTAAGGTGAGGTGAGGTAAGGTGAGGTAAGGCAACGTAACATTTAGTAAGAAATAAAACAGCAGATAAATATAATTTGAGGAAATTAAATGAAGGCAAAAACCTATAATGTCGATCCCAACGATCTCCCAAGGTGCGTCCACTTTAATGGGCCGGACCGTCCTGGCCAGGTTTTTACTCCTTTCTGTGTGCTGACAGGTGTCACACACTTTGATCTGAAACAGGACACAGTTCAAAGTTAAATATTAATATAACTATTAAGTCACAGTGTCATAGAGTAGAGCAGGTGTTGGACCCTGAAGGCAGCATCTCCCTGGTCCAATGGGATTTTGGATTATTGCAGAAAATAATCTCTTTGTCAAACAAACGTTTATGATACTGACATGTTTAGTTCAGCAAGATAATCTCCACATATTAACACCACTTTATGATTTTGTAAGGAAAAAGCTAACTGCAGGCTATAAGGAACTACAGCACGGTCACATGACTTCACGTCACCACCGCTAAGCTAAAGGTGGCTAATGTTGGGCGTGATGACGTTTAGTCGTCTCATTTAGACACTTGTTAGCAACCGACAGTGGGTTATTTACAGATGTATTTTATGTCGTAAAACTAAAAGTGAAACTCTCTTCAGCTTGTGTTAACCTCAGACCTTATTTCAGGATAATAACCTAAAACACATTCAGAAAAAACTTCAACACCGGGGGACAGGACGGGATACAATGCTGACTCATCCCTTGGTTTTAGGACTCATTCCTGCACCACTGCATTAAAGACGAACGTACCCAGTCCACCACGTCCTTGATGATGCCCAGCCAGTAGTACTTGCTCTGGATTCGGTGCACGGTCTTCTTCTAGCCGAGGTGATGACCGATGTCGTTGAAGTGGCAGTCGAGGAAAATCTGCCTCTTCCTCTCCGCCTCGATCACCACCTCCCTCTTCTCCTCCTTCTTCGGCCCGACGTAGTACAGCTTCCCTTCTGAGTGAAGGAAGACACAATATTAGATTTTGGATAATAGAAGATTCCTTAAAATCATATTTTAAGTTCTGCTTTGGGTTGTAGACTTTGTGTTTTAAGTAAGGGATAATGAATACAACTCTTAAGGGTGATATGTCTCTATAATGACCGCCTCGCTGCACATTATCCGCCTATTTCACGGCCACATACTCAACAAACCAACGACTTGACTCACAATATCAATTGAAAATGATTATATTGACTTAAAAACGATCGTCAATTCCACCGGGCACTATTTTGCTTGGCAGCGGTGTATTATCGAGTATTAACAACCTCTGCAATCTCCAAATTAACCAATCAGAATCGAGTATTCAATTAAGCCGTGTAATTCCATGGAATATAACAAAAAGTGTATCTCGAGCCGGTTTCTCAAACTCAGTGGCGAGCCGTGAGCTTTATACCTAGGCCCTCTGACCCCCACCAATTCCCTGGAAAAAAAGAAAAAAAAAAAGAGTTATTACGTCACAGCGTATACTTCAGCGGAATATCAAAACAACGGCCCAGGGTGCAAAACGCATCAATGACAGCGACCCTCTACCACACAAAACAACATCTGTGAACCCAAGTTGTGTTATTTGACATTGAAAATGATATTGCATTGTGTTTGTTACTTTCGTTGCAGTTGTATGTCTTAAGTGTAATTTGGCATGCTTTTATTTTGAAGGCGAGTTCACGCTGTTGACAGGAAGTTGTTGTTGCTATGGAAACAAGAAAAGTTTCACAGCGGGCGGAACTTGTCATAAAGTCCGCGATAATAAAACCCACCCATTTAGAGGGAAGATATGATTGGTCAATTGTACTGTCATTTGACATTACTCTCTCGTTCAGTTACTATAGCGGGCCCTCTGTGAATCGCAGAGGGCCAGACGAGCTTCTTTCATGTAACCCTTCACATTCAACAGAGACTGAACAGGCAGATTCGAAGGATTTATTTCTTTGGAAATGTTATTTTAAATACAATTAAATCAAGTTTTTTTTCGGTAAAACTAATGAAAAATATAACAAAAATAATATTAAAAAAATATATATTTGAAAAATATATATATTTTTTAAATATTTTTAAATATTATTTTTTTGAATATCTTAGGCCCTCACACAGATGGAAGGCTGACAGGCAGGTAGGCCATCCAGTTATTTTAGCTGGGCCGGCTCAGATGATTGGTCGTGCTTTTTACAGTATTACGGCTTCCACAGATGACATTTTTTTATGGATTTTTTGTCAAAGCACTTAAGATATTCATTGCTATCGGGATGTTAAGAGCATTCCATGGAATATAACAACAAGTGTATCTCAAGCCGGTTTCTCAAACTTACCTACCCTACCTTTAACCTTTAACAAACTATGAATGTGTCATACCCACCTAACGGTAAGAAACTCAGCGAACTGACAATACAAACCATTTTTACAGAAACAAAACACAAGTCTCACAAGAAGCGTCTAAATGAGCCCTGAGTGATCGTGGCATGGGAAGCAAACCCAGACATCACACGACGTAGCTTTACGGAGCAAATACGGCAAATATGTCTTACCTTTTGCTGTTTCTGATCAAAAGTTGTGTTCAATGGCATTAAAACAAGAAAAACGCAGCTGAAGGTTAATCCAATGTGTCTGTGTCACTTTGAAATGATTACTGATAATCCATCACCATATTTATGTCAATAACGGAGTTTTCATATAGCTGCTATCATAGCTACCAGAGTGTATGACAGCTTCCGGTTTTGGGCATTCTGGCTATGCATCACTCATTCACCAATGGGTAATGTTTAGATGATTTTAGGAACTTCCCCTTGATTCTATTGGCTCTAACGGTTCAAAAGAGATGTCAATCATCAAAATCGACCGAAGGGGGCCAGAGATATGGCAAATGCACCCAAATGACCCCAGAAGTGTTTTTTTTCTAAACCTCTCTAAAAAGGTCAAATGTCACTTGTTTTGCATCAATCTTGATACAGGGTACTTATTATATGTTATAGTTTGGATTCCTAAAGCTTTTAGTCTCCGATCCCATCATTCAAGGGTGGTTTTCACTATAAATTATGTTTTTTTTGGACGGACACTATCATTTACATGTTTTAATATGTTCAATCTGAATTTAAAATAAAACAATTCTATATTGATTCTGACTTTTCTAAATCCAACTCACAGGTTTATCATTGCTTTGAGAAAAAAGATTATTCATTTACCCCTTTTAGAAGTGAAGATATAGTCATTTGTTCTGGGAATGTCATTTTCGAGCCTGAGACCTGAAAAACAGGTTAACAGGTTAAGGCAGGGATTATTTGCAGCGAGTTCTCCTTAGCAACGGTCTGTTCTCCTTAGTAACGGTCTGCTAGCTAAAATTGACAACCTCTGGAAAGTCCAAAATGAACAATCAGAATCGAGTATTCAACTCAGCCATGTAATGAATGTGTGCATACAGTAACACATCGCTGAAACACACCTTCAACCCCCCCCCCCCTCCTCAGGAGTCCTACCTCGCTCCAAAGTTCAAGCAGATAGTGGATTTCTGCCGAGTCAGCGCCGTCAGGGGGGGCCTCTCTGAGACTTTCTGCAGGAGGAGGCAGGTGAGAGGTTCACCTTTGACCTCTTTGTGAATAATGTGCACTTTTAATGTCAATTACAGTAGATTTCATTTTATTTGTTGGTTGACTGAAGATTACGCCATGTGCCATGCAAGTCCCGGTTATACAGGATATAAAAAAGTACTGAAATACATTTTAAATATGTTACAAAGACAGTGAAATTAACAGTTAAACCAAATATTAAAAGGGCCCTATTATGTTTTTTAGTGTGTTCCCTTTCCTGTAGTGAGTTATAAACATTACAAAGACGTTGAAAGGTGAAGCTGACGCAACACAAATGAATAATTCCCATTTTTCTCTGTTGACTTTAAAGAGTATACATACTGTTATGCACGTCTTAGTTCAAAATTATATTTAAAAAATGTGGTTGAATCCCAAGTGTACAGATACTATCACATAAGGCCTGGTTATACAGGGCATACAAATGTCTTAAAATCCATTTTTTAAATGTATTAAAAAAGCAAAAACATGGGAAGTATTAGCTCTCATACAAACATTTTTGTAAAAATGTTCCCTTTTAGGATGATGGAGTTGGTAAAATTGAAGTTGTTTTAATGACGATCTCAAATTAAAAGGATTCAGCAAACAGTATTTTTAAAGCAGGATATAAATAAAGGCGGATAACATTTTAATTACTTATTAAAGGAACAGAAACCCTCTTCTCTAGTGGCCTAATAATGAACAAAACTAAATACAAAACAGTCACCCCTGCACCTCATGTCTCCCCCCTTTATAACCATTGATTCCCATGTTTCTGTTGAAGCTGCCCGAGTTTATCGCTTCCCGGTGTTTGAGAGAAGCTTCTGTGAGCAGCTGGTGGAGGAGCTGGAGCACTTTGAGCAGTCCTCCGCCCCCAAAGGAAGACCCAACACCATGAACCACTATGGGGTAATTCAACCTCCAAAACACTATACAAAACAGAGGGACCAGGAGCTACACTGCCCTTTTGTTTTAAATAGGGCAGATGTGTGTAAATCCTTTAAAAGGGTTAACCCACACAAGGCTCCTGGACCTGATGGCATCCCTGGCCGTGTTCTCAGGGTGTGTGCAGTTCAGCTGGCAGAGGTGTTCACAGACATCTTCAACAGGTCCCTGCTGCAGTCTGTAGTCCCCACATGTCTTAAACACTCCACCATCATTCCTGTCCCCAAAAAGACAATCATCACCTGCCCCAACGACTACCGCCCAGTAGCACTCACCTCCATCATAATGAAGTGCTTTGAGCGGTTAGTCAAATTATTCATCACCTCCTCCCTCCCTGAATCTCTGGACCCCCTGCAGTTTGCCTACAGAGCAAACAGGTCCACAGACGACGCCATAGCCCTCACCCTCCACACTGCCCTCTCACACCTGGACCCGAAGAACAGGAACACATATGTGAGAATGCTGTTCATTGACTACAGTTCAGCATTCAACACCATTGTGCCCTCCAAGCTGGCCATCAAGCTCAGAGACCTCGGGCTCAACAGCGCCCTCTGCGACTGGATCCTGAACTTCCTGACGGGCAGACCCCAGGCAGTGCGGGTGGGAAACATCACATCCTCCACCCTGATTCTTAACACCGGTGCCCCTCAAGGCTGCGTGCTCAGCCCTCTCCTCTACTCCCTGTTCACCCACGACTGCGTGGCCACACACAGCTCCAACACCATCGTGAAGTTTGCTGATGACACGACCGTCATCGGCCAGATCACAGACGATGACGAGACGGCATACAGAGAGGAGGTCGAAAACCTGACATCTTGGTGCCAGGAGAACAACCTCCATCTCAACATCAGCAAAACAAAGGAGCTGATTGTGGATTACAGGAAGCAGCAGGGAGAGGGACACGCCCCCATCGCCATCAATGGGACTACGGTGGAGAGAGTCAAAAGCTTCAGGTTCCTTGGGGTCCACATCACTGAGGACCTGACATGGTCTCTTCACACCACCACCATCACCAAGAAAGCTCGACAGCGGCTCTTCTTCCTCCGCAGGCTGAGGAGGTTCAAAATGGATTCCAGGATACTCTGCAACTTCTACAGGTGCACGATAGAGAGTATCCTCACTGGCAGCATGACGGCCTGGTACGGCAGCTGCACCGACCTCGATCGTAAGGCTTTACAGAGGGTGGTGAAAACTGCACAGCACATCACCAGGACGGAGCTGCCATCCATGGAGGACCTTTACTCCCAGCGGCTCAGGAAGAAATCACTACGGATTATCAAAGACCCCCATCACCCCAGCCACAAACTGTTCTTTCTGTTGCCGTCTGGCAGACGTTACCGCAGCATCCGGGCAAGGACAAGAAGATTCGGAGACAGTTTCTTCCCGCGGGCAGTGAGACTGTTAAACAATTGAACTGTTGAAACAACATCAAACATTCAACTGCTACTCAGTAGTATGTATCTAATACCTAATATATATATATCATTCCAATAACTTGTATATAGACTCATACTGCACTATTCCACATCATAACTTTATTTCATTTTTATAACTATTATTATTTTTGTATTGCTCTTGCTCTTATTGTTATTATGTTATGTTATTATGTTGCATTGTTGGAGAAGCCTGTGACATAAGATTTTCAACTACATAATTACTCTGTAGCTATGTCAGATTGACAATAAAGAACCTTGAACCTTGAACCTTGAACTATTCATTCACTGCACATTCACATTTAATACTTATGGTGCCATGACATTTTGATCTTTGACCTCCTGTAGTCCCTCAGTCAGGAAATATGTGAAGCTCGATGAAATATCAGAGGTTTCGTGCGAGGACTTTTATATAAATATAAGGGTCATGACAGGAACACTACATGTGAATAGGGTCAAATATTTAACTAATAGATATCACTATAAAACTTTCTCACTTTTTGTATTACAACTTTTATGAAATATTATGTTTATATGTGTAAATTAGGCATTTTCTTATCAAATATGTTTTATTTACGGAGTATTCCAGAACAGAATTGTGAACATTTGGTAAATCCATGTTAAAAAGTATTGTTTTATTTTGTTTGCATATTCAAATCAAGTTTTTACAAGTTTTCTGATGTTTCATGTCTAAATATGCAAATGAGGCTTCATGTGATCCTAACTGTTGGTGAATTCAGGAGAAATCTACAGACCCAAACAGACAAAGTTAGTCAAATAAACTCCTGCGTTTTAGCTGCTTTCTTACCTCTAGTCTGAAAGTGTGTTATTCATGAATGTCCTCCAGATCCTGCTGAATGAACTGGGCTTCGACGAGGGCTTCATCACGCCGCTCCGCCAGCGTTACCTGCAGCCGCTCACCTCCCTGCTCTACCCCGACTGTGGGGGGGGCAGCCTGGACAGCCACAAGGCCTTCGTGGTGAAATACAACATGGACGAAGACCGGGACCTGAGCTACCACTACGACAACGCAGAGGTCACGCTGAACGTTTCCCTCGGAAAGGACTTCACAGAGGGAAACCTTTATTTTGGGGATATGAGACAGGTGAATATATATACTTGTAATACTACCCACACCTACACCCCCGGGTTATACTCAGGGTTTCCTTAAAAGGCATCTTAAAATGAGGCCTTAATTGGTATAATTAGTCATGAAAAATGGTAAGACATGAGAATTGGCATTACAATTTTGACGTTGCAGAGTAGAATTTCAAAAATGATTGGTAACATGTTTTGAAATCACCTTTGGCATCATACCTTAAAGTGACACAGACTTTAAGAACACATTGAATGTTTTGAATGCCTTGTGCCAATATATTATCTAACAGCATGTGCATTTGCTAAATTTGTCTTTCAAAAATAAACTATGTAGTAGATTTAAGTGCTAATTCACATTCTGGGTTTTAAAACTCCAGGACCATTTTTAGTTTTAACTCTGTCCCAAAAATAATAGAAGCAAAAGTCAGTGTAAACCTTTAAATATTAAAATCCTTTAACCTTCACTTAACCTAATATCTACTTTATATGCTGTGTTTTAATTTTGTTTACCATTGCCCAATTGTATTATATCGCGGCCATTGTAAACAAAGGATGTGTAGGACAGTGACATTTCTGCTATGAGTATTTTTATATAACAGACAGGAAATAAACACTAAAGGGAACAGTAGAAGAAGACAGACAGGAAGTTAACACTTAAGGGAACAGCAGAAGAAGACAGACCGGAAGTAAACACTAAAGGGAACAGCCAAAGAAAACAGACAGGAAGTAAACACTAACGGGAACAGTAGGAGAAGGTAAACAGGAAGTAAACACTAACGGGAACACAGTTTGGGCTCTGTAGTCTTTAAGGACTGGTTAGTGGGACAGAAACTGGGAACAGTGGTATTTGGGAACATTGCTCTTCACCACTGATGCTGGTTATTGGTGTTTATGTCTCTGCAGGTAGCTCTAAGTGAGATGCAGTGTTGGGAGGTGGAGTACAGGGTGAGCGAGGGTCTCCTGCACCGGGGCCAGCAGATGCACGGGGCCCTGCCCATCTCCTCGGGCCGGCGCTGGAACCTCATCGTCTGGATTCGAGCGTCGCAGGAGCGCAACAAGATCTGCCCCATGTGCAACCGCAGGCCGGAGCTGGTGGAGGGCGGGGGCTTCGCTGACGGCTTCACCAAACCCTGCATCGCCCCACTGAACGCTGCATGTGTGCTAACGTGACCAGAAATACCCCCAGTTAACGGGAGGGAACCCCCAGTTAATGGAATAAATTAGTAGTTGAAAGAACAGGGTATGTGTCACTTTGGTATTTATGACATGTTGAGTGATTTTTATGACCCCCCATAAAACCTAAATCCCTTTGATGTGACAGGTGTCAGTGCACCTGTTGTAGTGCCTCCCTAATAAACCATTGTCTTCATTCTTGTTATGACTTGTTTGTTTAGCTGTTTATTGTTTTATTGCCCCCTATAAAGTATTGTTCTTAAATAGGGGGGGTCATAAGACTTTATTGACCGTTTGTCTGTGAACCTGTTGTAGTGTCCCCCCTAGTAAACCATTGTTGTCAATATTTGTTTTAGAACTTATTTGCTCACCTATTGTTGTTGTATTGCCCCCTATAAAGTATTGTTCTTAAATAGGGGGGTCATAAGACTTTATTGACCCTTTGTTCTTGCGATATAATATGGTTATATGACATTTAAGGATGTAATTTTCTAAAGTTGTCTAGTGGGGGGCTGATAATACTTTATTGACCCTTTGTGGTAATATATGTTTTTTTGACATTTAAGGATGTCTTTTGAAGTTGTATATTTAGGTAATAATACTTTATAGACCCTTTGTTCTTGCGATATAATATGGTTTTATGACATTTAAGGATGCCTTTTGAAGTTGTATAGGAGGGTTATAATATTGTATTGACCCTTTGTTCTTGTGATAATATATGGTTTAAAGGGGTATTCTTAGATGGTTTCTTAAAAAACAAATTGGTAGAATATGAAGTACTTTGTAAGGAATGTGATTTCCTTAACCTGTTAACCTGTTAAGCCCGAGAGCCCCCGCCCGCGAAACTGTGTCTCAGAGCTTCTTAACATTTAAAAACCTATGAATGTGTCATACCCACCAAACGGGAAGAAACTCAGCAAACTGACGATACGAACCATTTTTACCGAAACAAAACACAAGTCTCACAAGAAGCGTCTAAATAATAATAATAATAATAATACATCACATTTATAAAGCGCTTTTCCTGGTGCTCAAAGAGCTTACAAGCAAGTAAAACAAAATAACAACAAAAGTAGAAAGTGCTAAGCTAGGTGGAATAAGGGCAAGGGGTTAGTTGATTAGGAGTTGAAGGCAAGAGTGAAAAGGTGAGTTTTGAGGGATTGTTTGAATGATGTGAGTGTTGGCAGATCTGACGTGGCTGGGGAGGGGGTTCCAGAGTGGGGGGGAGTCTGCAGCGAAGGCCCTGTCACCCCAGGTCCGGAGCTTTGTCCTGATGGGCTGCAGTAGGTTAGCTTCAGCAGACCTGAGGCGACGGGTGGGGGTGTGTCGTTGGATGAGGTCACAGAGGTAGGGGGGGCAAGGTTGTTGAGGGCTTTGAGAGTGAAAAGTAATATTTTAAAGTCAATGCGGTGTTTGATGGGGAGCCAGTGGAGGTCATGGAGGATAGGGGTGATGTGGTCGGAGCGTCGGGTGGAGGTGAGCAAGCGGGCAGCTGAGTTTTGGACATATTGAAGTTTTGTTAGTATGAATGCAGGTGATCCAAAAAGTATGCTGTTGCAGTAATCCAGTCGGGATGTTATAAAGGCATGGATGGGTCTGATGCGGGCGATGTTCTTTAAATGGAAGAAAGCGTTTTTTGTGACCTGGTTGGAAAGTGAGGGTGGGGTCGAGGATGATGCCAAGGTTACGGATGTGAGTGGAGGGGTTGACAATGGAGCCATCGATGGTAAGATACAAATCTTGGGTTGAGCGGGTAAGTGAGTTTGGGCCAATGATTATAAGTTCCGATTTGTCACAGTTAAGTTTTCGAAAATTGTTTTGGATCCAAGTTTTAATGTCAGTGAGGCAGGTGCTGAGCTGGGAGTGTGTGGTTGGAGAAATTGATTTTGTTGAGAGGTAGAGCTGTGTGTCATCAGCATAACAGTGGAACTGGAGTTGGTGTTGATGGAGGATTTGTCCAATTGGGAGGATGTAGATGATGAACAGAAGGGGACCAAGTACAGAACCCTGAGGGAGATTTGGAGTTGTTAATGGAGATGAATTGATGTCTGTCAGAGAGATAGGATTTAAACCAGGAGAGGGCAGTACCGGTAATGCCAATGGAAGACTGGAGGCGGTTGATGAGGATGGAATGGCTGATCGTGTCAAATGCGGCTGTTAGGTCAAGGAGAATGAGAATTGAGCGGCAACCAGAGTCAGCAGAGAGGAGAATGTCGTTGGTCACCTTGAGTAGGGCAGATTCTGTGCTGTGGCGAGTACAGAAACCAGATTGAAAAGGTTCATGAAGGTTATTGCAGTCCAGATGGGATTTTAGTTGGGAGGCAACAGTTTGCTCCAGAATTGTTGACAGGAATGGGAGGTTAGAGATGGGCCGGTAGTTATTGAGAGAATCAGGGTTGAGACCAGGTTTTTTGAGTATGGGAGTGACAGCAGCGAGTTTCAGAGCAAGGGGGACAAGTCCAGTGGACAGAGAGGAGTTAATGACTGTGGTGATAAGATGAGTGAGTTGGGGGAGGCAGGCCTTGACAAGGGTGGAGGGCATGGGGTCCAGGATGGAAGTTGAGGTATTCATGCCGGTGACTTGGGCAACTATGTCCAGTGAGGTAATTTGTCTGAAGGCTGTAAAAGGGTGCCTGGAAGGAGTAGGGTAGGCAGGTTCCAGAAAAGCATGGGTGGTGGACGAGACGGAGGAGTTGGCTGTGTTGCTGTGTATTATTTCAATTTTGCTTTGGAGGAATGAGAGGAAGGATTCACACTTTGAGGTGGTGAAGGAGTTGGAGATATTATCCATGGGGTTGAGGAGCTTGTTAATAGTTGAAAAAAAGGGACTTTGGGTTATTGCTGCCAGATTGTATTACAGAGGAGTAGTGGAAGGAGCGTGCACTGTTGAGGGCATCTTTGTACTGCTGTTGGTGCAGTCTATAAATGTCTTTGTGGATAGTGAGACCAGTTCGTTTAGCATGTCTTTCGAGCTGGCGACCTTTCCTTTTGAGGCAACGGAGATGATCGGTGTACCAGGGGGCCGAGTGAGTGAAAGAGACATACTTGGTTTTATTGGAGCGAGTTGGTTGAGACAGGAGGAGAGAGCATTGTTGTAGGTGTTGACCAGGTCAGTAGGGGAAACATTCTTGGTGACGGTGGAGTCAGGGATGGTGTCAGCCAGTAGGGAGACAGCTAAGAAACTGTTCGTGAAAAAAACATTTTTAGATCGTCTGGGCAAAGAGAAAGGTACTTCAACGCAGAATGGTACAAAAACAGAGAGTGGTTAATTATTTGCAAAACCACTAAACGGGCCTTCTGTGAAATATGCAGATTTGCTGCTGTCAAACGGCTTGTAACTTTCTCAAAATGTGGAGATGATAGCTTTGTTAATACCGGAGTTAATAACTGGAAAAAGTGCCCAAAGCCTCCATGAACAGTTGTCTCTGACTGTACGATGGGTATCAGCTGATTATGTTGTCCATGAAGACTTCATAGGAATGTATGACTGTCCCAAGACTGACGCAGAATCAATAACCCACTGATAAACTGCGATGTTAACAACCTCATGATAACCTCATATGTTTTTAACTTAGGATCATAGGCTACCTGTGTTTAGTCTAGAAAAAGGTAAATGTGTGCATTTTATTATAAAGTTGTGTATATTTACAGACTGTTGCAAAAACTAAGAAGCTTATAAACATCAGGTTTAAAACTAAAAGAGCTTTACAAAAAAGTAACACAATTAAAGATGTTTGGAGTTTTATTTGAGTTATTAATTTACATTTTTTGTCAAAGAGATGCTGATTTGAAACCGTTGTTACATACAGTTACGGCATTTCCTGTTTCTGCCGGAGAGAGGGGAGTTTGTCCCAAAGCTTGCCGCTGTATTTACTCCCTCCATCTGACAGGAGGGAGCCTCATGTGTCACTCCACGGAGTTCACTCCGTCACGGAGGGGGAGTGTGTAGGGCGTGGTTTGGGATTGGGCCATACACACGCACTTTTTTGGCCCCCCCACTTCTAAAATGAATCCGGTGCGCCTGGCTGTCAGCATCAGCTGTGGGCTTGGCTTGCTGTTTAAAACACCTTTTTTTTATCCATATCTCTCGCTAGAATCTCCCACCATCCAACTAACAACAACAACGTCAAGCCTTTGGGCTCTGAAACTACGGGGCGGGCCGAGGACAAATATACATGCGTTAATCGCACGTTAAAATAATTTGTGGGGTTATTAACGTGTTAACTTGACAGCCCTAGTTGAAATAGTCAATTACTAGCCATATCTTACACATTTCTGTTTTGAATTATTAATATGTGGATGACAGTTGAACTGGATGATGTAACATTTATGCCATCTGCTGGAAAGAAGATGTATCGTTCTGTTGGCGTCGTTTGGACAACAAAAACAGAGTAAAGCTTTCATTTCATAAACAATCTTTGAGTACAGACACTGTCCTGCAGAGAGCACACAACCCAACAGCACGTTTTTGGTCTAGCATCACTTTACAAAACGTTTGCATTAAGACACTAATGCATTTCCACCATGGTGCGGAGCGCGGTTTAAGCGTGCCCGTTTTTGGTTGCGCTTCCACTAGGCCTAGTTCCGGCCCGGGGCTACTTTTTCACCTCTTTTCTGGCCCGACAAAATCGTGGTTCTATCGGGGCCAACAAACAGGGCTGAGTCGGGCTGAGTTTGCTAAACTAGAGAGAGAATCGCTGGCAAGGGGGCTACAACAAGATGAACATATTTGACCGTGATTTAATTGTAATACACGTTTCAAAATGATGCCAAAGTAACAACATACTGATACCGGTTAGTAAAAACCATGAATTAATGCTTTGACAAGTCTGCAGACAGACGGCAGGCGAAACACCTTTTAAAATGCGTGTTTTCTAGATGGAGATTGGCTAAGCCAACGCAATATATGCTCCGACCGTCCACACTCACAACAACGGCCTATACAGACATAAATAAACCAGCGACTGTATTCGCCATGACAGACAGTCTGTGGTTTGTACTTGTTTAACTTTTGTCTAGTTTCTGAACAGATATGAGGAGCTGTGAGCTTGAGTGCTAACAGCTAACGGCTGTGTTGTTTTTCTGGGGTTCTCATTGAAGATGACGTCACGGCTCCGCCTACACTGCGTTACTATAGTAACTACCCCAGTTCCTAAACTGTAATGGAAGCGCAGCATGAAGTGAGCCGGCCCTAACAAGGCCCAACGCGGCCTAGCAGTACCGAGCGAGGCCGAGGCCGACCGTGTGGTGGAAATGCGCCATAAGACTAGCTGGTCCATTGTAAAGGTCAGTCCACCTTAAATGAGCAGTGGGTGATCAGCAGGTGAAAGGCAGGAAACGGGAACTTGGTCCTGAGGACATGTAACGATTATTAAACAAGAAATAGTCGAGTCAAGGGGTCAAAGAAATTAACATTTGTGATTATTAGCAAATCGGTTGCAGGTGGGTGAAATCAGGCTTAGAGAGTAACGTATTACATGTAACGGCATTAGGTCATCAGGATACAAAATAGGCAAATGTATTCCCTTTAGGGCTGCACGATATTGGGAAAAACTGACATTGCATATATATATATATTGCGATATGAAAAAATACAGGAATTGAAGAAAAGACAGTTTTTTTTTGTCCGCAAGCTATCCTTTCTTGAACTTTCATGCTATACAATTGGTCTTTTTTTAACGATATTTAACCGGATGAAGGATTTTAGTCACAGACTTCTGGATCTTAAGTTATCAGAGCAACAAGCTGAGCTAGCTCGGTTATCCTGCTGTGATCTGATCAAGAATGATTATGATTGGTGGTTTGCTGTGCATGCAGAGCCTGCATGTCACTCACTCAAGTACCCCTGACATGAGAGCCGCGCGAGTTTTCCTTTTGTAACAAGCAGCAAAATAATTGTAATATGATGTGTTTGAGTTAATTTGCCGACTTATTATCGCACGTCCTAAAAAATAAATTTAATTAAATAAAAATCGTCCTGCATGCGCATAACGTGATTATCCTCACGACACGATATATCGTGCAGCCCTACTTCCCTTACAGTTACAGAGGCAAAAACAATCAGATAACAGGTACATTTATGTAAAACAGGGCTCATTAACAGGATAGCAATGATACCAAACATTTAGAAATAAAGAACAATACATCAAATCATCCTATATCTCTATATGGAAACTTGGAGCCCTCAATCCAAAATAAAATGGTTCATCAACAGTCAGTGGTTAATGTATGAATCAGAAAATCAGTATGACAAAAACATTAAACATATTGTCCACTTATGTTGATAAAGATGGAGTTCACTTAAGTATTTTATGAATGTTGTGCGACAATTAGAGATGTCCCGATCCGATCACGTGATCGGGGATCGGAGCCGATCACGTGATTTAAAAAAAATCGGGGATCGGGATTTTTTTTTTTTTTATAAAATATTTTTATTATTTTATTGAATGTTACAAAACAAAAATGACCATGTTCACGTCTTAAAGTCATCCTGAGGCCTTAGTTTTGGTTTAAAATTACACAACATCATGTATGTGTTGCTTCTTTTGGGCTTGTTTTCATAGACCTGGTTGCTTATTTCTCTCAAATCTGGCAACAGAGTGGGCAGGGCGCAGTGTCTAATAGTAGCAGTAAGCTAACAAGAGGCTACGTTCAGCTGGTGCCTCGGGAGTCGGGACAGAGAAAATGTCAGGAGTTTGGAAGTACTATAAAATTGAAAGCGAAGGCAGTGTAACAGCCAGATGCAATGTTTGCAAGGCGGAGGATCCGCGTGGTGGAAAGAACAGAGCTACGTTCAACACGACCAATCTAATACGCCACCTGAGAAACAAACACCAACAACAACACGAGGAGTACACAGCGGCCACTCAGGTAAAGGCACTGAAACAACCGACACTTTCAGAGACTTTTAAAAGGAAAGAGAAACTGCCCCAGAACAGTGTTTTCACTGTTACACTGGCCAAAAAAATAACAGCCAAGATAGCTGAATTCATCGCGTTGGATGACCAGCCGTTATCTGTTACCTTTTTTTTCTCTTAATGCATTGCATAAAGATCGGATCGGGAAAAATCGGTATCGGCAGATTGCCAAAATCAAATGATCGGAATCGGATCGGGAGCAAAAAAAGGTGATCGGGACATCCCTAGCGACAATGTTAATCCAGTCAGACAGATTTTTCTCATGTGTGAACTGTCTTAAAGGGCCCATGTCATGCTTTTCCGGTTATTACCCGTCCCCTTGTGTGTTATGAAGGTTTTTATGCATGTAAACGGTCTGCAGAGTCAAAAACCCTCAAAGTACACCCTGTAGGGAGTAAAACTCTAACACAGAAAATACCTCCCCAAAACGCCTCGTTGGAGATTTATCATGTTCTTCCTGGGCATCGTGACGTCTGGATACCCAGTAGCCATGCCCAGAGCTATGACGCACCCTCTGCCAGCCAAGCATATATACTGTTGGAATCTCAGGTTCAGTTCAAAACAGTGCTAACTGGGCTAGCGTTTACATATATCAACTACAATGTCAGCAGATGGCCTTACATGTTTCTCATAGCAGGAGAATGTCTGCATTCACACACAAAATACTCATAGACAGTATACTCCGGGTGATTTACCCTACGGTCAGTACATTATAGTTGGCGTTCCTAACTGAGCTACCGTTCATAGCGTGTATGCTACCGAGAAAAACAACGACGCTACCGAGAGGTAGACATGCTAGGCGAAAACATTGTTTTCATGCCAGCTACAATGAATGACCGAATGTAGCAGACTACCCGTATAAGATTGCAATTGTAAACACGTTCTTCCTAGCCTAATATGAACCACTAACTTTTGTTCATAGTGATTTTATTACACAGAACAAGCCATTGACACAGTGCTAACTGGGCTAACGAAGTTGCTAGCGTTTACATATATCAACTACAATGTCAGCAGATGGCCTTACATGTTTCTCATAGCACGAGAATGTCTGCATTCACACACGAAATACTCATATACAGTATACTCCGGGTGATTTACCTTACGGTCAGTCCCGAAACTTAATTACATTATAGTTGGCTTTCCTAGCATGTATGCTACAAAGCTAAACAACAGGGCTACCTATAGCTAGACATGCTAGGAAAAACATTGTTTTTATGCAAGCTAAAAAGAATGACCGACACGTAGCAGACTACCGTGTAAGATTGCAATTGTAAACACGTTATTGCTAGCCTAATATGAACCACTAGCTTTTGTTCACAGTAGGTTGGCATATTACACTGAACTAGCAAACATAGGTTAGCTTATACAAAAACTGATGCTCCGCTCAGAGCCGAAAAAACACTGTGTTAGACATGGGCGGAGCCTCTCTGGTGGTTGACTAATCAGAACAGAGTGGCCGAGCTGACCAATCGGAGCAAACTGGGCTCACAGGGAGGGGGGGGGGGGGGGGGGTGGGGGGCAGGAGTTCAAACAAGCCGTTTAGGGCAGAGAGTGAATACCGGTGAATACACATACTTTACAGAGATGCTGTATGCGAAACCAATGTGAGTTTGGAAAATTGCACAGTATAAATCTATTTTAGTAGACCTCAACAATGGAATTATGATCAGTGGAAATGGCCATGACATGGGCCCTTTAAGACTTATTCATTGTCCTCTCCATCAGCTTGTTTCCATGTGTTCAGCTGATTGAAGGCTATGCCTCTATTAAAAGCCATCCAGGAGTTCACACTGTCCAAATATTAAAATCTCTGTCTTGTTTTCGTTGAGTCAAGAAGTTGATTTCCATCCATGATTTTATGTCTTTCAGACAGCTAAGCAAGGCAATCCTAGATTCCTTATTTGCTTTTATAGGCAGGTATACCTGCAAATCATCTGCAAAGCAAATGTTATGCTTTTTAAAAACAGTCAGTGGTTAACGTATAAATCAGAAAATCAGTATGACAAAAACATTAAACATATTGTCCACTTATGTTGATAAAGATGGAGTTCATTTAAGTCTTATATGAATGTTGTGCAACAATGTTAATCAAGTCAGACAGATTTTTCTCATGTGTGAACTGTCATAAGACTTATTCATTGTCCTCCATCAGCTTCTGTTTCCATGTGTTCAGCTGAGCTGCTGATTGGAGGCTCTGCCTCTCCGTTATCCTCAGTTTGAATTTCATTAAGCTGTGAGGACTGACGACCAACACACTTGTGTCTTTTGAAAACCCCATGCCATTTAAATCTTTTGTCACAAACATTGCAGCTGTATATTTCCTCTCCTGTGTGGACTCTCATGTGTGTCTTCAAAACTCTACTCTGTGAAAAAGCTTTCTTACAGACTGAGCAACTGTATGGTTTCTCTCCTGTGTGGATTATCATGTGTTCTTTTAAACTTTGATTCAATGCAAAAGATTTGGTACAAACCGAGCAGCTAAAGGGTTTCTCTCCTGTGTGGATTGTCATGTGTTTTTTTAAACTTTGACTCAATGCAAAAGATTTGGTACAAACCGAGCAGCTAAAGGGTTTCTCTCCTGTGTGGATTCTCATGTGATTCTTTAAAACTCGACTCAATGAAAAAGATTTGGTACAAATCGAGCAGCTAAAGGGTTTCTCTCCTGTGTGGATTATCATGTGTCCTTTTAAACTTTGATTCAATGCAAAAGATTTGGTACAAACCGAGCAGCTAAAGGGTTTCTCTCCTGTGTGGATTCTCATGTGGTTTTTTAAACCGTTACTAAATGCAAAATATTTGGTACAAACCGAGCAGCTAAAGGGTTTCTCTCCTGTGTGGATTCTCATGTGTGTCTTTACACTTCCACTCTGTGAAAAACATTTCTTACAGACTGAGCATCTGTATGGTTTCTCTCCTGTGTGGATTCTCATGTGTTTTTTTAAAGTTTGACTTAATGCAAAATATTTCGTACACACAGAGCAGCCAAATTGTTTCTTTACAGCACTACGGCTTGAATCACTGAGAGATTCTTGTCTATTTTTCAGTGATTTTGAGGCTGAAGCAGATTCTCTGGTCTCCTTCCAATCAGCACTGTCTTCAGTGTCAGGTTCAGAAGAGTCTCCAGTGTCAGGTTCAGAAGAGTCTCCAGTGTCAGGTTCAGAAGAGTCTCCAGTGTCAGGTTCAGAAGAGTCTCCAGTGTCGTCCTCAGTCTTTGGTTGTAAACTGCTCTCTGGATCTGAGTTCCTGGCTGGTTCTGGTCCTCGACAGTCATCTCCATCAGCTTCTGTTTCCATGTGTTCAGTTTGTCTTTGATGAGGCTGTGAGGACTGAGGTTTCTCTTCATCATCTTCACTCTTCACAGGGTCAGGAGTGAAAGTGGACTTGGTGATATCAGCCTCCTCCAGCTCCTGAAGCTGCTCTCTCTCCTGACTGATCCTGAGTTCCTCCTGTTCCTGCTTAATGTGTGGGGGGGGCTCTGGGTCCTCCTGGTCCAGACTGGTGCTCCAATCCTGCTGGTCAGGGAGAACGTCTTCTTTAACCACCACCAGTAGCTGGACGTCTGCAGGTAACAGGAAACACACAGTCAGAAAAAACTGTTAAGTATTAGCATTTCAAAATCTGATCACCATTAAAATGGGAGATATTTTGCAGCCCTAATAATGCCTTTGTTTTTACTTTCATATTATCTTTTAGTCCCACCTATTGTGTATTTTTGTTGTCTCAATTCACCTTCTGTAGCCCAGCCCCTTTCCAGTTCCAGTTTAGCAGTAGCTGCAATGTAAACAAGGAATTGTATTTGGCATCGTTCACAGATACACTATGCCTATAGAATGAAAATACTCCGTTACAAATTAAAATCTTGCATTCAAACCTTATTTAAGTAAACGTTCGCAAGTATTAACAGAAAAATGTACAGCACCTTCTTATGTAAAAGTAATGATACTGCAATGACATTTTCGCGGGGGGGAAAACGCAACATCTTGCAAGAAACAGCGTCTGAGGGCTTCTTAACATTTAAAGGTCCCGTGTCATTATTTTCCAGTTATTACCCGTGCCCTTGTGTGTTATGTAGCTTTTTATGCATGTAAACGGTCTGCAGAGTCACAAACCCTCAAAGTACACCCTGTAGCGAGTACAACTCTAACACAGAAAAGGCCTGTCTATGCTGCCCCAGAACGCCTCCTTGGAGATTTCTCTTTTTCTTCCTGGTACCAAGTGACGTAACGACGACCAAAATGGACTCATTGGTCCAAATGGACCAATCCGCGGAGCCGTTATGTTACGTCCGCAGAGCCGTTACGTTATGTCCGCGGATTGGTCCAAATTGACCAATGGACTTCCTCACACACTCAATCTTTTTTCAGCTGCAGCTCCGTGGATTTCTCAGCCTGAGACGGCGGGACGCGGCGAGGCTGTGAGTCTGTGTGAGCAGCAGCATTCTCATCTGTTTGTCATTACTGGTGTCATTTTCTGGTTGCTAACTAACGCCATTGTAACACATAATCACTGATGTTCCGCTGTAATGGTGGTGGACTCATCAGAACAGAGTGGGCGAGCTGACCAATCAATCAGAGCACAGTGGACTCACAGGGAGGGGGGGGGGGGGGGCAGGAGCTCCAACAAGCCGTGTAGGACAGAGAGTGAATACACATACTATAGAGATGCTGTATGAGATACCAATGTGAGTTTGGAAAATTGTAAATCTATTTTAGTAGACCTCAACAATGGAATTATGATCAGTAGAAATGGCCATGACATGGGACCTTTAACAAACTATGAATGTGTCATACCCACTTAACGGGAAGAAACTCAGCTATCAGACAATATTAACCATTGTTAGCTAAACGAAAGGGTAATACAAAGGCTCTGAATTAGCCCTGAGCGAAAAAATGCTAACGCACTTAGCAAAGAACTCACGGTAAAATATTACCTTATTACTCAGATCTGCAATATATCAGCTAGCAAGCTGAGATTCCACAGATTCTAGAAATACAAGTATCATCACTGAGCGATCAAAACTCGCACCAGGGGAAGCAAACCCAGACATCACACCACGTAGCTTTACGAATACACACTACCGCCGCTTGCTGGTAAGGAGAGTTATTGCCACTCACGCATGCGCAGTTCGTACGTGCTTCTTGGCAGTCGGCTGAAGTCTTTGCGGTGTGTTCCAGTGAGACACATGGCCAAGACGCAGAGACGCGAGGCGACACAACAGTCGGGGGTCCATCTGTGTCAGTTCTTTGGTGTCAGCTTAGTGTGTCCGGACCATTTAGAGCCAATAGAATCGAGGAGAAGTTCCTAAAATCCATCTAAACATTACTCATTGGTGAATGAGTGATGCGTAGCCAGAATGCCCAAAACCGGAAGCTGTCATACACTCTTGTAGCAGCTAATGTGAAAACTCCGTTATTGACATAAATATAGTGATGGATTATTGAACAAACTACAAATAGCGTGTGCGTTCCATTTTCACTCTACAACGAGAAGCTCATGGGGCTTTCCCGAACCTGTGTCGAGAGCTGGAGTTAAATGAAATCTCAGATTTGCCTTCTTAATAGTTTGTTTGGGTCCCTCACTTCCGTTTCGCTTCTCATGCACTGATTCGCTAGCTGAACAGCCAATCAGAGTAATTTATTTTGCCGACAGCCTTTGGCCGACTGCCAAAGACTACTGTTTTCGGCCGAAAAGGTGTCGGCACGGCTGAAAAGATACGACGAAAAAATTCTATATTGATTCTCACTATTCTACATCCAACTTACAGGTTTATCATTGCTTTGAGAAAAAAGATTATTAATTTACCCTTTTTAGAAGCGAAGTTATAGTCTTTTGTTCTGGGAATGTCATTTTTCGAGCCTGAGGCCTGAAAAACAGGTGTTAGAGCCAGTATTTTAATTTTATAAGAAAGGCCACCTAATTGTGATGTCTGTAGTCAACACATTATAAAGGACTACAATTCCCACGGTGCCTGCGCTAAAGCCACAGTGATGGGCAACCTGTTTGAGAGACGCCGTCGAGGAACAGTTTTTATCCCTACACGTACAAATTGTACAAGTACCCTTTAACCTGTTAAGCCCTGAGCCTGTTTTTCAGGTCTCAGGCTCGAAAATGACATTCCCAGAACAAATGACCATATCTTCCCTTCTAAAAGGGTTAAATTAATAATCTTTTTTCTCAAAGTAATGATAAACCTGTGAGTTGGATGTAGAAAAGTCAGAATCAATATAGATGTTTTTTTATTTGAAAGAAAATTCAGATTTTACATAGTAAAAAACTGTAAATTATAGTGTCCGTCCAAAAATTCTTTTTTACTTATAGTGAAAACTACCCTTGGATGATGGTAAGGCAGACTAAAAGCTTTAGGAATCCAAAGTACAACATATAATAAGTACCCTGTATCAAGATTGATGCAAAACAAGTGACATTTGACCTTTTTAGAGAGATTTAGCAAAAAGAAACCACTTCTGGGGTCATTTGGGTGGATTTTCCATATCTCTGGCTTCCCTTGCTCGATTTTGATGGTTGACACCTCTTTCTGACCGTTAGAGCCAATAGAATCGAAGGGGGAGTCCCCCACACACACTCATTGTGAAAAAAAAGGTGGGGGCTTCGCGCATGTAATTTTCAATCAGAGTGGACCTATCTCTAGCTCTGACATCTGGAAACGGAAAAGCAGTTTTATTGCTTATGGATTATCAGAAATCATTTCAAAGGGACACAGACACATTGGATTAACCTATGGATTAACTTCAGCAGCGTTTTTATCGTTTTAATGCCATTGAAGACCACTTTGGATAGACTAGAGCCAAGGTAAAAATGTTAGCATTTTTAGCTACCTAGCGTCACCTGTTGTTTCTGTTTTTGTTTATAACATCGCAAATTCGTATAATTCAGTGATAATGAGGGTACCTTTCGATTCTGTGTCACCTCACGATGTGAATCGATGTGGAGAAGAGATAAATAAAAAATGATCAGTTAGATGAGTTTCTTCCCGTGACATGGATATAAAACATTCATAGTTTATTAAATGAACATGCCCTCAGACACTGTTTCCTGCAAGATGTTGCGGCAGTGCCCCGGTACCGGGGTCTCTCGGGCTTAACAGGTTAAGTTATGAAGTTATATAAGCATTATTAAGAAAGAAAGAATACCCAAGTTGTTTATTATTTTATTTGAGTTAATGTGAACATTAGTGAACACGGAAGGACCGCATTGACTTTCTGGATTGTGACAACGTGGATTTCTGTGGAAAAAGGCTTGTGCTGCATGTTGTGGATGTTGCAATACATTATAGTCTAATGCTGGAAGTGGAACAAATTTGCTTATGAATAAAATGTGGAACGTAACAAGGAGGGTATCTTGAAAAGCGCTTTAATAAGTTTGTCTATCTGGCTTACTGCCGCGGATCCAAGCCGCACAACAACATAGCGCAACATTAAAATAAGGACAGCTATTTACACGTGGATGTACAACGACAATAAAGCATAAACATGGCTGAAAAGGAAAATGTGGAAACGAATGAAACTCCTATGGACCCAAACGTGAATGAACGTGAAGTACCTGTGGAAAATGCTGACGTCAGACCAAAAAGAACAATAAGACCTGCAGAAGAGGCTTTAGAAGCTAAGCTGGTGCAGTTAATTAAAAAAAGGAAAACGAAATTGGGTCAAGTCTCAAGGAAACTTGTTTTGATTGATTCACTCATGATTGATTATGGGAATATCATTGAGATGCAAAGTTGTCGTGGGGTTTTTCAAATACTCTCCAAAGAGTTTTCAAACTCACATCACTCAGTGCAAGAAATGCTGTCGGAGCAAGAAAAAGAAAGTGATCATGTTGACTGCTATCTCCCAAAAATTGCATATTTCAATGAGTTTCAAGATGTGATGGTTAGCTAGAGCTGCCTCCTTTGAGAATGTGCCTCCTTCTGACCATGGCTCATATACTGCATATATGTCAAGTCCACATAAAGCAATATCAGTGGGCATGATAAGCAAAAAAGGTAAAAGCTATAAAATCTATGATAAATCTTCAACAGCTTCATCAGTAAGAAGAAAGGCAGAGAGAGCTGGGCTCATAGCACACGCTGTTGCCTTACCACAGAAACACTCACTTGAAAAACAAGAAGCTGACCTGGAAGCAATGAAAGCCAATATCAGAGCTAAAATGGAAAAGCTTGAGCTTCAAACTGATATTGATGCTGCAACAGCCCAAAATTAAAACATTGGAAGCTTCAGATAATGATGAATCTGATCCTGACCCTCGTGTGGGAGAGGAGCAGTGTGACAATGGTCAGCCAGCTGAAAATTATGATTTCCAGGATGAAGAGAACCGAGGAAAACCTGTGGAGAAGGATAATAAAAAGAGTTTCATAAGGCGCATTCACACCGCAGTACTTTTTCCACAAAGGTTCATGAGAACTTAGTTCATGAGAACTCTTTAGTTCTCATGAACTAAGTACAGATCGCGCTCACACCGGAATAAGTTCCTGGGGAAGGATTAGGCAAATGAAGCCGCTAACGTCACTTTTTCTTCTTCTGCTTTGGGTTTACTGGCAGGCCGCAAACAACTTCACAGCGTCTACTCCCACCCGGAGTCCCCGGCCGGAAGTCCCCGGAGTTGGGGACTGGCTTCAGTAGAAGCTACTAGGACTCCCAGCAGCTTCTACTGAAGCCTTCCGAGTAAATCGCCAGAACGCCGACACCTCCTCATCTCCACCGCTCCCATGTTTTCTTTTGTGTTGCCATAAGTTAGTCTCTCTGCGTTTGTGCGCTGGGCTAATGCTAATGCTAATAATGCTAATGCGAGGATAATAAAATGGCGGCTTCACAAAACTTTTTGGGAGTTTTACGGGGCGTGTCTTGCAATCCGCCCAGCCAATCAGACATAGGAACCTTTCTCTCCCACGAAAGTACCTGCTTTCTAGCAGGGACGGAAAAGGGGGCGGAAAAGGTTCTGATTAACTCATTTTAGTTCCGGCTCTTTTTGGTGTGAACGCGACATTTCGGAACTATATCGGAACTAAAGTGGGAAAAGTACTGCGGTGTGAACGCGGCTATAGACTCCAATTCAATAAACTCAAGTCATGCAGCCCCTAGTGGTCATGTACAAGTATTACAACCAAGGCCCACAACAAGGACAGCAGCATCACTCCATCCAGGTCAGACAAAGCTCTCGGACAGAAAGCAATGACTTTATTCAAGTAACGCAGCGACAAAACGAAATCACTGAAATGCTAACGAAGGAGCAACGCTTAACATTACTCCCATCCAGAGAAATACCCATCTTTAAAAGAGATCCATTACAGTACCTTTCATTCATCAGAATGTTCGAAAAATACAATAGAAGATGAAACTGACAATTACAAAGACAGGCTGTTCTTTCTAGAGCAGTATACAGAAGGCCAAGCTAAAGACTTGGTAAAAAGTTGCCAATACATGGATTCTAAAAAGGGCATTTTGGAAGCAAAAGACTGTTCCAAGAGAACTATGGACATCAACTCTTAATCGCAGCAGCTTGTTTGGACAAAATGTTGAACTGGAATGCCATCAAGAGTGAAGATAGAAAAGCACTGCATTATTATGCTTGTGGATGTTGCAACACAATGGAAGATGTTGAGTTTTTGGATGAAATGAATAGCACATCAAACATGAGAAATGTGATCATGAAACTCCCATTTAAACTTAGGGAAAAGTGGAGAACAACTGCATATGCATACTATGAACACAATAAGACAAGAGCAAAGTTTCCAATATTGGTCGACTTCATTGAAAAGCATGCACGCATTGCATCAGACCCCATGTTTGGAGACATACAGGATGTCATGCCAAAAAGGGATATTAAAGTGTACAAATCACCCAGCAATAAGCCTGCTCATGGTTATAAGGGAAGTAGTTGTGCTACTGTGACAAGCCCAATAATCAGTGAGAAGCAAAAACCTTTCCAAAACATCAAATCAGAACATAAAGGCATTACTGTTAAGAGGCGCTGTGTATTTTGTGCAGGAGAACACACCTCTGAAACATGTAACATGAACAAAAAATCTCACAATGAAAAGATTGACTGCTTAAAAGCACAAGGAATTTGCTTTGGCTGTCTAACGAAAGGACATCTAAGCAAAGACTGTCAGAAAAGAATGAAATGTGAAGTTTGTTTAATGAAACATCCAACAATATTGCACATCTACAAGAAAAAGATTGAACAAAAAGACAACTCTGATAATTACACCCAAGCAGCTTCTGTAAGTAGCAGAGGTGTGGACTCGAGTCACATGACTTTTACTCGAGTCACCAATTTGATGACTTTGGACTCGACTTGACAAAATCACAAAACACTTGCGACTCGACTTGGACTTGAACACCAATGACTCGGGACTTGACTTGGACTCGAGCCCTCTGACTTGAGGTGACTTGATACTTTAATTCAGGGGTCTCCAACACGCCTATCGCAAGCTGCCGGTAGAAGAGCAGACTCCCGTCGGGGAGAGCAGAATCTTCAGCCGGTCCTACTCTTGCTGCTGAAAATCCATGCAGGGAGGGGCGGGACTTAATTTGCTGGGCCACCATGCGGCCAATCATATGCGAGGACACACTAGGATCATAGCATTATGTGAAAGAAGGATGGGGGGCAGACGCTCCAAAGATAGCAGGTGTAGTGGTACAGGCCAGCTACACAGAGCGTCAGAGAGACGGAGAGCCGGATGTAAATGCTAGAGCGTCAGAAAAAGTCAAGAAATTAGCAAAAACCGAAAAAAATAAGCAGCATCTGGCTGCATTTCAATGATATTGGAAAAAGCAAAACTGAGTGGAGGATTTGTAAAAAATAACCTTCAGAGCAGGGTTTTTTTTTTTGGTAACCGCTCAGGATTTATTGCCAGAGGTGGGAGAAGTTCAGATCTTGTTCTTGAGTAAAAGTACCTGAGTGTAGGAATGCTCGGTTACAATAAAAAGTCTATAAGTAAAAGTAGAAAAGTATTATCATCAAAATATACTTAAAGTACCACCTGCAGAGGGATGAAGATTCGGGTGTTCTTTCCCCCATAAAGACTGCCTCGCTGCACATTATCCATTGCATAGAAATAGATTGTGGGTCCCTTATAACATGTTGTACACAGTGGAAATAAACATTCTGGTCACCTTAACATCAGGGATCTTATCAATTAAACTCCTTCTGAATCAAACCGTCACAGAAGCCTTACCTTACTTATCCTTCTTAAAATAGAAGAAAAACATGTTACTTTACCAGCAGACAGAAAATGGATTATTACAGTATTAATGTGACTAATAAAGAGCAGTTTGATTATTATTCTGTTGATGGGTGTCATTACATTTGGTGAAAAGCACATAATGACTTGTTAACCTGTTAAGCACCAAGCCTGTTTTTCATGTTTCAGGCTGGAAAATTACATGCCCAAAACAAATGACTACAACTTAACTTCTAAAAGGGTTATATGAATAATTTCTTTTATCAAAACAAGGTTACATCTGTGAGTTGGATGTAGAAGTGTCAGAATCAATATAGATGTTTTTTATTTTAAAGAAAATTCAGATTTTACATAGTAAAAAACTGTAAATTATAGTGTCCGTCCAAAAGTTCTTTTTTACAGATAGTGAAAACTACCCTTGGATGATGGGTTAGTAGACTAAAAGCTTTAGGAATCCAAAGTACAACATATAATAAGTACCCTGTATCAAGATTGATGCAAAACAAGTGACATGTGACCTTTTTAGAGAGGTTTAGCTAAAACCACCCCACCTCTGAGGTGATTTGGGTGAAAATGTTTTTTTTTTCCATATCTCTGGCCCCCCTTGGTCGATTTTGATGGTTGAGACCTCTTTCTGACCGTTAGAGCCAATAGAATCGAAGGGGGAGTCCCCCACACACACACGTTGTGAAGAGAAAAGGTGGGGGCTGCGCGCATGTACATTTGCAGCAGAGTGGACCTATCTCTAGCTCTGGCATTTGGAAACGAAAAAGCAGTTTTATTGCTTATGGATTATCAGAAATAATTTCAAAGAGGACACAGACACATTGGATGAACCTATGGATTAACTGCAGCATCGTTTTTTTATCGTTTTAATGCCATTGAAGACCAGTTTTCACCAAGGTAAGCCATGTTAGCGTTTCTAGCTACCTAGCTCCACATGTTATGATGTACGCTTTCGTTTATAGGGTCGCAAATGTTTATCACTGAGTGTCGAGGTGGGCACCCCCAGATTCTGTGTCTCCAGGAGACCCAAAACGAGGGTTTGGCTGTGCATCTAGGATAAGTAATAAGGGAGTTAGAGTGAGTTTAGGTGCAGAGATAGGTTACATTTTTTCGCTCGTGGCTAATTCAGAGGCTGAGTGTTAGCATTGAGGGTTTTTTTGGGATTTTTTTTTTAAAAAGATCAGTTAGCTGAGTTTCTTCCCATTACATGGATATAAAACATTCATAGTTTATTAAATATTAATATTCCTTAGACGTTGTTTCCTGCAAATGACGCCTTTATCCGCCCGGTACCGGGGGGGGCCGTGCGTAACAGGTTAAAGACTTGGTTTTTCAAAGTTTAGGACTTGGACTTGACTTGAACTTGCCCATCCCGACTTGAGACTTGACTCGGACTTGAGCGCAAAGACTTGAGACTTACTTGTGACTTGCAAAACAATGACTTGGTCCCACCTCTGGTAAGTAGTGCATTAGTCTCTTTAAATGGCAGAAACCACACTGGGGCCGGTGGTCAACAAACCCTACCAATTATCCCAGTTCAAATAAAGTTGTCAAACTCGAACCAGACTGTGCAGACTTACGCATTTATGGATCAGGGAAGCACTGCAAGTTGTTGTACTCAAGCCCTTCAACAAGATGTGCATGCCAAGGGCAAGAGAACAAAAATCGTCTTAAAAACAATGGGTCAGGAGAAAATGATTGACACTTCCTTTGTCAAAGGTTTTGAAGTGAGTTGCATCGAAGGCAATGATTTTTATCAGCTGCCTAAAGTATACACAAAAGAGGAAATTCCTGCTGGAAAAGAGCACATTCCCACTCAAGAAACCATAAATAAATGGAAATATCTAAGAGAAATTAAGTTGCCTGAATTGGATTGTGAAATTGGGTTGCTTATAGGAACAAATGCACCAAAGCTAAATGGAGCTGTGGAAAATAATAAACAGTCAAAATAGAGGACCCTTTGCTGTTAAGACAGTCCTAGGTTGGGTTGTGAATGGACTGAATCAGGAAACCACTGAATCTGAGAATACTTCATGTTCTGTTGTTAATCGGATATCAGTGACAGATTTAAGTGAGCTGCTGGTGCAGCAATACAATCATGACTTTCCAGAGAAACGTTGTGATGAGAAGAAAGAGATGTCAGTTGAAGACAAACAATTCTTAAAGATCATGTCAGATTCAGCTGAAATCAAAGATGGACATTATCAGCTTGAACTTCCATTTAAACAGAAGAATATCATGATGCCAAACAATCGGAAACTTGCAGAGCAGAGAGCAGAATCATTAAAAAGGAAATTCAAAAGGAACAAAGTTTTCCATGATGAATATAAAACATTCTTGGAGGCTGTGATAGCAAAAGGTCACGCTCAGCTACTGCCCCAAGAGCAGCTCAAACCTGAGAGTGGAAATATGTGGTGCATACCACATCATGGGGTTCATCACCCAAAGAAGGGCAAGATTTGTGTAGTGATCGATTGTTCTGCATCTTATCAAGGATATTCATTCAATGAAAAGCTTATTCAGGGTCCCAATCTTACCAACACGCTACTTGGTGTGCTCATTCGATTCAGACAAGAACAAATAGCTTTCATGGCTGATTTTGTGGGGATGTATCATCAGGTCAAGGTGGCTCCTGCCGATCAAGATTATCTTCGCTTTCTTTGGTGGCCAGGAGGAGATGTCAGTTTACCTCTCGCTGAGTACAGGATGACAGTACATCTATTTGGTGCCACTTCATCAGCAAGTTGTGCAACCTATGCTCTTACTAAAACTGCTGCAGGTGCTGATCTCTTTCTCTCTCTCTCGCGTCCGGTTATACTTCACTCGCGTTTATGTCCAAATCCATCAGATCTAGCTAGTTTTAGCTAATGATATGGCTGCTGCCCCTCCCTACACGCAGATCACGCAGACTCAAACCTCATCTTATGCCCAAATTCCAGCTGAGAGGGTCTTCTCTATAGCTGGCCTGATTGTGAATCGCCTCCGCACCCGCCTCTCCGCTGAGCATGTAGACATGCTCATATTCTTAAACAAGAATGAGTATTGAATAGCTGCATTCTGTGCATAGGCCCTGTTATAGGTTGTTGATCTCTGTTGTAATAGGGTTACGTTCAGCTAATGTTTAAGGCCTTCAACATTAGCTGAACTTTTTCACATCATAGACCCTAACCCGTTATGTTGTTCGTGTATGATCCCTCTTTAATTTAAAAACCAAGTTATGTTTTTAGCATGAAAGCTGTAGGCCTATAGCTGTCAACTGTTCAAACTGTGATCACCAGTTCAATACATTTGACAAATTCGACCAAATCGAATAAAGCTGATAGAGAAGGAGATGAGAGTGTTTAATGACTCTATGAGAGGTCTCACAATCTCCAAGGATAACTTGGATAAGGCTGAAGCAGCAGTGTTGTGTTCTTTTGTGTCTTTTCCAGAGGAAGTGGACACTTTGAAAAGGGGAAAACCTATCAAAGGAAGTAGTGCACTGTATAAATTGGATCCAGTGTACGAGAATGAACTGGTAAAGGTTGGAGGAAAGCTAAATAAAATGGCAATGCCTGAGGAAGCAAAGCACCCAACCATTCTTGGAAAACACCACCATGTCTCTAATACTATACTTCGAGATATTCATCAACAAGTTGGTCACAGTGGAAGGAATCATGTTATCCAGGTTAATACAAAAATACTGGATACCATGTGCCAATGCATTAGCCAGAAAAATTATATCTGAATGTACTGGGTGTATCTCAATGTCGAGGAAAGCTGCTCCAGAGCCACTATTTCAAGGATACTACGTCATCGAGTGCCGCCGAAGGACTGTTCCAATGTCCAGGATACTTGGAATTCTACCGAGGCCGGCGTCCTTCGTTGAGGGAAATTTCGAGGCTGCACATGTGTAGCCTCTGCGGTCTTAAAATCCCCACAATGCTTAGTTTGCGGACGGACCAATTTCCAAAATCTTTGGCGGAAATCGCGCACCATTTAAGGCGGGCCTCGCATATGACATACACCTGCTAGCCTGTTCCACCATTCTTCGTTTTCCGAGGCTAGGAAGGATTTTTGCCTCGCTTCAGAAGGAACTGACTCGGAGGGACTTGTTCTACCAAGGAAGCGTCCTCTACATTGAGAAACACCCACCGTGTGCAGACGCATGCATGGAAATGCAGGAGAACAAAACATTTCAGATCTGCCAACAGACAGAATTATACCAGACCTACCACCATTCACATATGTTGGAGTGGATTAGTTTGGCCCCCTGGAAGTGAAAAGAGGACGAAGCATTGTGAAACGATATGGAGTTATCTTTACCTGTCTAACAACCAGAGCGGTGCACTTGGAAGTAGCTCATTCGTTGGATACAGATTCATGCATTAATGCCTGCAGACGTTTCATCAGCAGAAGAGGCCAAGTATTGGAGATGAGGTCAGACAATGGGACTAATTGCGTTGCCACTGAAAGATAGCTGAAGGAATCTATAAAAGAGTGGAATCTGAGCAAAATAGAACAAGCCCTCCAGCAAAACAGGGATGCAAACTCATCAGGTATGAAAAAGGTGACAAGGATCCGAGCCCCCAAACCCCACGGAATATCAGCTTTAAAATGAGGAATAACAGAGGATTTTAGCAGTCAGAACAACTAAAGCAGTTCATAATAACAGAAACGCCAAAGAGTCACATCTAATAGAAATGTATAAAAGCATTTATTTTAATTGTGTAGCAGTCAGTTTATAATTTTGGCAGCACTGTTGAGCATTTTGAAAATGTATTTTCATGCCTCTGTGCAAGGCTTAGTCTTTCTATCTTTATAGCCAGTGGTGTAAAGTAACTAAATTCATAAACTCAAGTACTATACTTGGGTACAATTTTGAGATACTTGTACTTTATTTAAGTATTTCAATGTTTTGCTACTTTGTTCTTCTTCTCTACAGTTCAGAGGTAACTGGTGTACTTTTCCTCCACTACATGTATTTAATACCGTTAGTTGCTTCACAGATGTGGATGAATGATGTGAAATATAATCAAGTGTTAAATCAGACTTTAGTTCCGCCTGGAGTAAATTCACAAGCTACCCTGCAGTATACAAAGTCATTCAAACTAGCTGCACCTTTACCAGCTTTGAGAATACTTTAATGATCAATCATTATAAAACATATCATATATATTATTCTGAAATGGACCAATCTGCACAATGACTACTTTTACTGTCGCTACTTTCACTATATTTTGATGATAATACTTTTTTACTTTTACTTGAGGAACATTTTGAATGCAGGACTTTTACTGTAACAGAGTATTCCTACACTCTGGTACTTCTACTTTTACTCAAGTACAAGATCTGAGTACTTCTACTTTTACTCAAGTACAAGATCTGAGTACTTCTACTTTTACTCTAGTACAAGATCTGAGTACTTCTACTTTTACTCTAGTACAAGATCTGAGTACTTCTACTTTTACTCAAGTACAAGATATATACTTATACCACCTCCGTTTATAGCCTATGAAAATAACTATTTGAAAACGAAGGCTAAAGCTAACGTTAGCAGATAGTGACAATGTATGCTAGTTAGCTAGCTCAATGATTCCTTAAATAATATTGCGACAGAAAAACTTTTCAGTGCACATCACGCTCTGCCGCTCCGACAGGGAGCTCTGCTCTGAACACCTGAACGGCCCGTTCAGCTGTTCACCAGCGGTCCAGTCTGTGCCACAGTGACTCCGGACCGCACAGTTAATATTAACGAACGCACCGTAGGTAATGTAGCTGCTGAAGCTAGACCCTCATCCCGGAGCAGCAGAGCCTTATTATACATCCATGAGCAGAGCCGACAGGCAGGAAGACTCGAGCACACAGCTCGCGCTTCATTATAATATATAAAAAAAAGAACACCATGCGTGTCATGATGGCACATAACAGCTCGCGGCCGCAGATTACTCCGGGTCCCAGACCCCCCCCATACCCCAAAAATATTTGTATTGCAGATCTACATGAATCACACAAACGACCTATTTTGGATTCAAAATGGCGAATTTCGCCGAAAGGTGACAAGTTTGCATCCCTGGCAAAAGGATATGAAATGGACCTTCAATCCTCCTTACGGAGCACATCATGGCGGAGTATGGGAAAGACTAATCTGGCTTGTAAAGAAAATTCTGCTATCCATCACAAAACAACAAACACTTGACGACGAAAGCCTTTCAACAGTTCTGTGTGAAGTTGAAGGAATTCTCAACAGCCAACCAATAACTACAGTGTCAAATGATCCAAATGACTTGGAACCTCTCACACCAAGCCATTTGCTGCAGTTCAAGGTCAAACCTGCGTTGCCCCCAGGCTTATTCCATCAGCAAGATACATACTCAAGTGCAGTACATAGCAAATTTGTTTTGGGCCAGATGGATCAAAGAATATACCACTTTTGCTAGAAAGACAGCAATGGAATCGTATTAACCGGTTTAGCCCGAGAGCCCCCGGTAGAGGGGGCTGCAGGTTTTATTTTCTTTCACAAAACTGTTTTTAATATTTCAAAACCTATTAATGTGTCATACCAGATTAACGGGAATAAACTCAGCTAACTGACAGTACGAACCATTTTTACCAAAACAAAAACACAAGTCTCATAAGAAGCGTCTAAATGACCCCTGAGCGAAAAAATGCTAACGCACAAGTGCATTAGCATTAGCCCCGCGCACCAACGGAGAGAGAATAACTTATGGCAACACAATAAAAAACATGGTAGCGGTGGAGTGATGAGGAGGTGTCGGTGTTTTTCGCCTGTCGTCTTTTCTGCAGACTTGTCAAAATAAAAGTAAGCAAAACACTACTTTTGAATTCATTATTGAAATGTGTGCATAATAGGGGTGTAACAGTATACGTATTTGTACCGAAATTATTCTGTATGGGCCCTTCGGTTCGGTACACGTGTGTACCGAAGTGTACCGAGCGAATATGACGTTAAACGTAAAAAGTTGAGAACGTGAACAACTTTTTGGAAGTAATCTCAGGTGCTGTGACGCAGCATTCAGTGTAATTTGCTCACATTGGGTTCAACACGTCATAGAGCGACTAAGTCATATCTTTGGACGAGAGGCATACTATGAGAGCTGGTCACAGGGATGCGTTCAAATGTAGTCAGTAATTTGAGGAACTGTCGAAATGGCGAACGCAAATAAAGTTGAGCTCGAAAATCCTCCAGCATCATTGAAGTCTCCGGTTTGGGAACATTTTTGTTTTGCAGTTACGTACAAGGATGACGGACAAAGACAGGTGGACCGAACCAAAGCTGTTTGTCGGCATTGTTCAACTAAAATTGGTTACGCGGCTGGCAATACATCAAACTTGCACACTCATTTGAAAAGGCCACCAGCAGATGACAAAAACCCACCTCTCCGCCTCTTCCAAGGAACGAGGGGACCGTGCGGCAGAGTTTCAGTTAGGTTTTCTTTCGCCGGTCAAGATGTCCGTTAAAGTTTAAATCTTCCAGACAAAATTAGAAAAGTGCCGGTCAAAGGTCTTCTTTGTTATTTATTGAGCTTTAAAACAAATGAATAACGACTCTATAGGCCTATAATAACATGGAGGACGGAGATCTATTTTTCTCCCCCTCTTCTGACTTCATCAGAGCACGGCTCCCCTCTCCTGCAGGGGGGCGTGGTCAGCTGCAGCTCACAGAATCAGCCCCGTAGACAGCAAACAGCAAATAGAGCGAAATGAGGCATGGCTAAAATGCATGATCTGTTTGGAATTTTGAAAACAGAAACGTATAAATATAGCTTATATAGGTATGGCCCAACAATATATCATTTAAATATGGCATGATAGGTCCACTTTAAGTTATAAGTTAGCAACATGTAGGTAAATTAGGCTCGATACATGAATATGCTTTAACCTGTTTCACACCTTCCCCCCGGTACCGGGCGGATAAACGCGTCATTTGCAGTAAACAACGTCTAAGGAATCTTAATATTGAATAAAACTATGAATGTGTTGTATCCATGTAACGGGAAGAAACTCAGCTAACTGATCTTTTTAAAAAAAAAATTCAAAAAAACCCCACATTGGTAGCACTCAGCCTCTGAATTAGCCTCAAGCGAAAAAAAACGTAACATACTAAGGCAACTAAACTCACTCTAACTCCCTTATTACTTATCCTAGATGCACAACCAACCACTCTTTTTTGGTGTCCTGGAGACACTGAATCTACCGGTGCCCTCCTCAACACTCAGTGATAAACATTCGCGACGCTCTAAACGAAAGCGTACATCATCACATGTGGAGCTAAGAAGCTAAACACGTAAATATGGCTTACCTTGGTCAAAAGTGGTCTTCAATGGCATTAAAACGATAAAAAAAACGATGCTGCAGTTAATCCATAGGTTCATCCTATGTGTCTGTGCCTTCTTTGAAATTATTTCTGATAATCCATAAGCAATACAACTGCGTTTTAGTTTCCAAACTCCAGAAGGAGACATTCCTCCAGTTTGGTTTCGTTTTCCACACGCGAAGCAACCACATTTTTTCTTTACAACGTGTCTGGGTGGGAGCCTCCCCCTTCGATTCTATTGGCTCTAACGGTCACAAGGGTATGTCAACCAACCAAATCGAGCAAGGGGGGCCAGAGATAGGTCAAATCCACCCAAATGACCCCAGATGGCCCAGTTTTTGGCTAAATCTCTCTAAAAAGGTCAAATTTCACTTGTTTTGCATCAATCTTGATACAGGGTACTTATTATATGTTGTACTTTGGATTCCTAAAGCTTTTAGTCTACTAACCCATCATCCAAGGGTAGTTTTCACTATCTGTAAAAAATAATTTTTGGACGGACACTATAATTTACAGTTTTTTACTATGTAAAATCTGAATTTTCTTTAAAATAAAAAACATTTATATTGATTCTGACACTTCTACATCCAACTCACAGGTTTATCATTACTTTGAGAACAAAGATTATTAATTTAACCCTTTTAGAAGGGAAGATATGGTCATTTGTTCTGGGAATGTCATTTTCGAGCCTGAGACCTGAAAAACAGGCTCAGAGTGGAACAGGTTAAGAAAAAAACCACCTACATCACAGCTCTCTATAGGGTTTCATTTATCTTGTTGGCAGCTCATCCCTTAAAAACAGAAGTCTCAGAGTGATTATAATAAGATGAAATATGAAGGGTCTATTTCAAGCTTGTTATGAAAATAAGTTATTAGGCTTTTTGTATCAACTAAGGTTTGTTAGAAAATGTTATCAACATGAATTGACTGAATTTATTTTAAAAGTGGGCTTATTAACACATGAATTCATTATACTTTTTGAATTAGCTGAGGGCCAATTCAAAATGGCCAGCGGGCCGCATTTGGCCCCTGGGCCGTAGTTTGGACACCTCTGCTTTAAAGTGTTAATGAAGAGTAAAGGGAACAGACCTGCTCTGTGTATCCGAAGCTGAGGCTGTAAAACAGCGTCCAGTAGTTTATGGAGTCTCTCGTTCTCCTCTTTGGAAAGAGACAGCTCCTCCTCGAGCTCTGCTATCCTTTTTTCAAACCGAGCAAATATATCTTCAGGAGCAGCAGTGAGTCGCTGCTTCTTCAACGACAGCAGCATTTGGACTTTACTCATGTTTACTAGATCACCTTTTCCTGCAAACTCCGTTAAACACACCGTTTCTCTCTCCATCAAACTCTCAATCTGACTAGTGTTGCTAACGTGTTTCCAGCTAGCATGCTAAGCTAGCTCCTATAGTCCGAGGTAAACGCTCCAGAAAGAAAGAGCACAGAGTCTATTCGGAGGTGTATCCAGACACACAGATGATGGATCAGTAGTGCTGGAGCTCACAAACGCTTTCTCAGGAACACAGAGAGAGAGAGAACCGTAGCGACGAGACGCCACATGGATCCAGGTTAGAAAGAGCTGGGAACTTCACTTCCGGTGAAGACGCCTCCTTCTTCTTCTTCTTCTCTCAGTTTTTGGCGGATTGCAAACAACTTTAAGGTGCATACCGCCACCTACTGTACATGAGTTTGAATCATCATATCATTCCATCTCTTAACTCATGGACGTATATCTATGATCTAATCTAAATCTAATCTAAACAAAAAACATAAATAAATAAAACAAAACAAAACAACAATCCATGATCTATTCTAACCTAATGTTACATTATGTTTCCTACCCCAGTTTCCCTCAGAAAGGTAAACAGTGCCTTTCTGGTAGCTCTTCCTCCCTCTCCTTCTGTTCCCAGAATACCAACCACACTCCATTCCCTCTCTGCCTCTATCACTTTATCCTTTAGTTTTTCTCTTTCAGCTTTATAGATGTCACAATGTAATAAGATATGTTCCACATGTTCTTTAACTCCACAGCTCCCTCACTTGTCACTGTCACTTTTCCCCATGACATACAGAGTACCATTCAATGCTGTGTGATTTAGTCTGAGTCTAGCTATCATGATTTCCTCCCTTCTGTTTCTTTCTTTATAAATATTCATTGCAATTGTGTTTTGAACTTTATGATACTCTTTGCCTTTCTGGTCTTTCTCCCACCTTTTCTGCCAGATCTCCATCCCTTTCTTCTTAATCACTGCTTTTCCTTCTCCTTTTCCAAGTTGAACTGGTAATGTGATTTCCTTTTGTAGTGCACTTTTTGCTCATTTATCAGCACACTCGTTCCCTTTCACCCCCTCATGTGCAGGCAGCCAGCAGAACTGCAGATCTATGCCGCCTCTGTGAAGTCTTAACAGGCTATGATTCAGTTCTATGAGAATGTCTTCTCTGACAGTTGTTGTTGACTGTATGCTTTTTAATATGGACAATGAATCTATATATCACCACGCTATCTGGTCTGACCTCTTCAACCCACTGTAATCCTATTATTACTGCCAGCCTTTCTGCTGTGTACACTGATAATTGATCAGACGCTCTTTTTGAGATTGATATTTTAAAGTCTGGGATATATACCAACTCCAACACACTCTTCCTTGTTCTTAGAACCCTCTGTGTACATTTTGAGGTAATTGTAATAATAATAATAATAATTTGAATTGATATAGTGCCTTTCATAACGTCAAGGTCGCTTTACAAAGAAACATACAAGGACAAGACATAAAACATAAAAAAACATAAACATAAAACAGGGGGCAGAAATGGAAGTGTAAGTGGGGGGGGGGGAGTGAGTTATAGTTGGAAGGCGATGTTGAACAGATGAGTTTTAAGGGTTGATATGAAGATGTTGAGAGAAGGGGCGTTGCAGATTTCTGCAGGGAGGGAGTTCCAGAGGGTGGGGGCAGCGACACTGAAGGCACGGTCCCCGAAGGTGCGGAGGCGTGAATGGGGAATGGAGAGCAGGCCGGAGTCTGAGGATCGAAGGGTGCGGGACGGGATGTATGGGTGGAGGAGATCTGTGAGGTACTGAGGGGAGAGGGCATGGAGGGATTTGTAGGTGAGGAGCAGGAGTTTGTAAGTGATGCAGGACTTGACCGGGAGCCAGTGGAGGTTGAAGAGAGTAGGGGTGATGTGCTGCCAGGGCTTGGTGCGTGTGAGAACCCTGGCAATTGTCAAATAAATAAACAAATCAAATATCTGTATAGCAATTACAAATGTTTGGCATATCTGAAGCTGATGTTCTTGCAGGATTCGTGCTGTTCGGAGTTTGCATCCTCGTGGTTGATTGCACTTATTGTAAGCTGCAGAGGTGGAATAAGTACTCAGATCTTGTACTTTAGTAAAAGTAGAAGTACTCAGACCTTGTACTTGAGTAAAAGTAGATGTACTCAGATATTTTACTTGAGTAAAAGTAGAAATACCAGAGTGTAGGAATACTCTGTTACACTAAAAGTCCTGCATTCAAGATGTCACTGAAGTAAAAGTACAAAAGTATTGGCATCAAAACATAGTTAAAGTTCCAAAAGTAAAAGTACTCAATATGCAGATCGACCCATTCAGAATAATATATATGATATGTTTTGATTATAATCATTGATGCATTCATGTGTTTATCACATTTAAATGCTGGATTTATTTGTATTGTGTTGATCATTTCTACACACGGTGGTATTACTATTTTTATTTAAGTTAAAGTGCAGCAGGAGGGGACTCTTTAAAGTAGAGACACTACATAATGATATACACCTGAACATCAGCAGGAGAGGACTCTTTAAAGTAGAGACACTACATACTGATATACACCTGAACATCAGCAGGAGAGGACTCTTTAAAGTAGAGACACTACATACTGATATACACCTGAACATCAGCAGGAGAGGACTCTTTAAAGTAGAGACACTACATACTGATATACACCTGAACATCAGCAGGAGAGGACTCTTTAAAGTAGAGACACTACATACTGATATACACCTGGGGCCTCATTTATAAAGGGATATACGCTCAAAAAATGGCGTACGCCAGTTTCTACGCAATGTTTGCAATTTATAAAATACTAACTTGACGGGAAAATGTGCTGTCCTCCACGCAAACTCTAACCCATGCGTACGCACTAAGCACACAAACGGGAGAGACGAGAAACTGCGACACCGTTGGCAGAAGGAAGAATGGAGAGAAATATGTGGAAATAATACCATAAATAAAATGTTACCTCTCATTTATCAAATATGAAGAATTCATTTTCAAACATTGATTAAAGCCAATCTTAACATGATTAAAGAAACGCCTGTTTGAGACTCCTCAGTGCACACAAAAACATAACTTGGAGAAATAAATAAATACGGAAATGTTATTTAAAACCACCTCGAATATGTTGTGTTAATGTTATGAAATGTTTTCTCATAAATGATGCGGTAAGCAGGAGGACAGAATTACGTCTAAACTGACGTCGTTTTGCATTTCTATAGGTTGTAGATACGAGCATGGTTTTATATACTATCACGTTTAATCGTGTTTTATGCCGTTTGCCAAGACTCGATAAGTCGCTCGTAAAACACAGGAGGTATGGAAACTAAGAACACCATATGTGGTAAATTGTACAGCTAATACAACACAACACATTAGTTGTATTTCCTTTAACTGGTGGATTATGGATATATAGTTGCTGATCGACAGCTGGAACACAAACCACCAAATACAACAAAAATAATTCAGATCCAGTCGTCATGACTACACTCCGGAGGGATTCCCCCATCATTTCTTACAGTTTCTCATCAAGGGGCTCCTGTCCCCGGGACAAACACACTGCCTGAGGAAGGTTATGTGTATTTTTTTTGTCATTAACTTTTTTCGGACCACTTATTTATTTATTTTGGTGACGATCCGACCTCCATGCTGCTACTCTGGTTCAAACTGCATCCACCAAACAATATTATTTATCTCCACCTCCCCACAATAACCAAAATCTGACACGGTGTGAGATGTCTTTTTTAGCTGTTCTATCGTAATTTCCTGCGATCTTCTTCATGCAGTCAGTCAGAATGAATGAATGAATGGGCGTTTCTTTGACTATGTATAGGCAAATATGGGCGTTACAAGTCGATTGTGATTTATAAAGGGAAACAGGCGTAGGGAGTGCCGTACGCACTTCCCTCGCCGGTACGCAATGTTTTGTGAATCGGAAAATTGCGGAAAATGTATGTACCTATTTTTGTGCTTTGTACTACGTAAGCAACCTTCCTACGTCAATCCTACGCAAGGCGTTATAAATGAGGCCCCTGAACTGCAGCAGGAGGGGACTCTTTAAAGTAGAGACACTACATACTGATATACACCTGAACATCAGCAGGAGAGGACTCTTTAAAGTAGAGACACTACATACTGACATACACCTGAACATCAGCAGGAGAGGACTCTTTAAAGTAGAGACACTCCATACTGATATACACCTGAACATCAGCAGGAGAGGACTCTTTAAAGTAGAGACACTACATACTGATATACAGTGATTTTAGTGTCATGTGAAATCTCTGTTTCTTCTCTTAATGTTTATCCTTGTTTTAAGTTGCAAATGGTCCTGCAGTGATGCAAAAAACCTTCCAGACTTTATCTGATAATAAAGTATCATCGTATGTTGTGAAAACAGCAGCATGGGTGTTTACATCTGTGCTTTAATATTTATTTACAGTATTTTAATAATCTCACCTCATCACAGAAGTCAGCGTTCTGCGTGCACACTATTGTTTTAGGGGCACCAAACCTGAACGAAAAGAGAAGAAGAGGAGATTAATTTCAGGTTAAAAATATTGTTATTTCTGCGTCCTGATGGTTGCATTTTAGAAAAAGTCAGATTTTTTTTCTGATTTTACTTCCATTCTTGAGAGGATAATAAATACATGGATCCTGATATTGAAGACCAAGCCGGTGACGAGTGAGATTTTTCTAACAAAAACACACATGTGAAAGGGAAGAAAAATGGGAGACAGATTATATATATCAGATATATCAGATATATATCATATATATATCAGATTATATATATACACAGTATTCTGGTCTTGGACATCACTGAATCCTTTCTGGCAGGAAGATCATGGACTTTTACGAAAAGTTTTTCAGATAGACTTTCCATTTAACTTTGAATCTTAATATTCGATGATTCCTCTAAAGTAAAATATTTATTTTGAACCCTGAGTGCTGCTAGCAAGAATGGCATTACTAGAATGTGGTTAAAACCAGGAAAACCTATTGTGGATATGGGCATTGTTTAGGATATTTTGGAGGATTACCTTTGCTTTGAGATAGCGACACATTGAATATGTGACATGTCTCCATGCTTTAATGTTCAAAAAGCTCTTTATTTTTCTCGTACTAGAGGGAGAATCTCCAAAAACAGAATAGGGCCTCTTTAAGATTCACATATCATGAATGAGGCTTCAAACACCTGGTCAGGTAAAGTGTGATTACAGGTGATCTTGTGAAGTGTATCTACCTGTATATGCATTTGGAAATACATTTTGCGACAGAGAGAGCGTCTGTCCTCTGAACCGGAAAAGCTTCGGGCCATTTACTGAAGTAATCGATGAGCACTATGACGTTAGAGTTCCCCTGCTGCGTCTCTGGGAAAGGCCCTGAGGAAGAGGAAGAGGAAGATAAGGTGAGGTGAGGTGAGGTAAAGTAAGGTGAGTTGAGGTGAGGTTAGGTAAGATAAGGTAGGTGAGGTGAGGTAAGGTGAGGTAAGGTGAGGTAAGGTGAGGTAAGGCAACGTAACATTTAGTAAGAGATAAAACAGCAGATAAATATAATTTGAGGAAATTAAATGAAGGCAAAAACCTATAATGTCGATCCCAACGATCTCCCAAGGTGCGTCCACTTTAATGGGCCGGACCGTCCTGGCCAGGTTTTTACTCCTTTCTGTGTGCTGACAGGTGTCACACACTTTGATCTGAAACAGGACACAGTTCAAAGTTAAATATTAATATAACTATTAAGTCACAGTGTCATAGAGTATTTGGAGTATACAACCCGAGGTTGCGGTCGAATACTAAAAAAAAACAGACAACAGTCGGCCGTTCACGGAAACGTAGCCTATGTGGTAAGTGCTTTGTTTTGAACGTTCATCAGTATTATAATCAAAAAGAGAAATATGAACGTTAGTTTTTACTGAAATGATCAAATAAAGTCAACATTCCACAGTCTTTACTAAGCTGTGTGGGGTTTGTTCAACTTTTAAAAAGATGTTTGAATGGTGATATACACAGTGATAGATGTTAAGGACTAACGTTTATAATAAATACATTTGTATTGCTTTTAAGATATTTTCATAGTTCATACAATCATACGTATTGGGATCATTTGTATTAATGTGGACCGGAGGGAGAGGGTGACGAGCATAAGTTTCACTTTCCTTTTTTATTTCAATTCCAACTTTGGACATGAAGAATATGTTTCTCTGTTGTCCCCGTTCATAAAGCATAAAACAACAGCATCAGAGCACGGTGCAGAGTTTACAGTAGTCCCTCGTTCTTATTAAACATCCATGTTGTAGTCCGCTGTATAGAAAACTGTAGTTTCCATAGTTTCCCCACCGCAGCAGGCGCACATTTATGACCTCCGCTGGCGCATCATAAACACGTCGGAGAGTGAAAGTGCAGTCGGATTCTCTAAAGTGCCGCAGTCTCTTCTCCTAAATCCTTTTGAATTCTCCTATCCACTATCCCTTAACCCCATGACGTTTCACTCCGAGGTCAAGGAATAGACGATAGGGTTAGAACTTAGGAGCTGTTTTTTTGGAGTATTCGACCGCAACCTCCGTGTCTGTCTTCTTCTTCTGCTGCTTTTTAAATAACGTAGTTTGTATTCTATTGGTTTACTATGAGCTCCCCCTTCTGGCCAGTGAATGGTACTTCATGTAAACTCCAGATGAAAAGAATAATGTTGTAGTGCCGAGAGAAGGGAGACGAGGCAGTGCATCGGAGGTGCAAATCTCTCTTTATTGGGGAGCAGAAACTGACGTGCTGTCGGGTCGAAGCCGCAGAAGAGAAGAGAAAGTGAAAGGGGGAACACACAGTAGGTACACAGTAGGTACCGTCAACACATGTGTCCGTGCGGAAACAATACCCCCAACCTGTAGTTCCATGATTGGATTATGTAACCCCAGTGTATGAATCAGTGATCACTACACAAGCCCCCCCAGAATTCAACCATGGACACAATCCTCGCGTCCGGGAGGAAGCACCACAGAGGCCGAGGAGGGCGGGCCATGGAACGGGCCGTCGGAAGGGGGCCGCAGGAGAGGGTAGGGGCCCCAACGAAGGCGAGGGCATCCCCACCGGAGGGCGGGTGGCGGGCCGGAACGGGCCGTCGTCAGGGGGCCGCAGAAAGCAGGGTCGCAGTGTCGAGACCAGGGGACGGGCGTGAAAAAAAACCCGGTGGTCCCCAGCAGGGAGGAGCGCTGCCCGGCCGCAGGCGAAGGCACAGCGGCGGCGGGCACGAAGTCCTCGGGAGGAAGGAGCCGTGTCCCCGGGAGGAAGGAGCCGTGGACAGGGGAGAGGCCAGACGGGGCGCCGTCGAGGCGAACCGTGAGCCGTGGTTAGAGGTGAGGCCAGGCAGGGTCCCGAAGCGCGCCACCCACGAGCCGATGAAGGCATGGGCGACGTCCGGAACCGCCGAGGCGAGGGAAGAGGCGAGACGGGGTCCAGAAGCGCGCCACTGTGTGACGTCCGAAGCCGCCGTCGAGGTGGTGAAAACAGCGAGAGGGTCCACACGAGGCCGACCAGACATGGTCGAACCTCCTCTCAGGCACCAGAAAAAGCTCAAAAATGGTCGTCCCGTCCACGAACAAAAACAGGTGGGCGAAATAGCGAGAGGATCCACGCGAGGCCCACCAGACTTGATCGAACCCCCTCTCCGGCACCACAAAAAAACAAAAATAAAAATAAAAAAACAGTCGGAGGTCAGCCGCTAGCTGCTGTGGCTAGCCGTTGTTAGCTGTTGCCAGCTGCTAGCCGTTAGCAGTCGTGGCTAGCTGATCTCGACGGCCGTCAGTCGCAGGCCGGACATGCAGCCGCATGTCCCGAACCAACCCGGCACGGTCGCGTACCGGCCCCATGGAAGGCTTGCAGTCCCCCAGAGCCGAAAAGCCGTGGAAAAGGCGAGCGTCGTCCGCGTCCATCCCGTGGGGCGCACCGAGCCACAGTCCGAGCGCACGTGGCAGCTACGGAGGTCTCCAAAAATCCCCGGCATTTCGAGAAAAAACAAGAGTCATTTTGCCGTGTTCGAGTCAGTCCCGGATCCTTCGCGAGACTTATGTCAGGGTCACCAATGTAGTGCCGAGAGAAGGGAGACGGAGGCAGTGCATCGGAGGTGCAAATCTCTCTTTATTGGGGAGCAGAAACTGACGTGCTGTCGGGTCGAAGCCGCAGAAGAGAAGAGAAAGTGAAAGGGGGAACACACAGTAGGTACACAGTAGGTACCGTCAACACATGTGTCCGTGCGGAAACAATACCCCCAACCTGTAGTTCCATGATTGGATTATGTAACCCCAGTGTATGAATCAGTGATCACTACAATGTAAACAATGTTTTAGATAAATTACAAAATGACACAAGCATAAATACATATGTTAAATTAATACATGAGTCAGGGTTTAAATAAATGAATACGGAAATAAATAAATAAATAGAGTATATAAATGAACAAAGTTTGTAATCAAATATATGGTAATTCCCTCAAATATGTTGCATTTAAATCTCACAAGTGAGAAACTGTACACTTTAAAAGTTTGGATGTAATAACATGTAAGTCTGTATTTTTACAAAAGTGGCTTTTATTTTGAAAACCTCGAACCGGAAGTATACTGTTTGTTGCCTGCTACTTGCTAAAAACAGCCGTTGAGCTTGTCAGTTGGTTATTTTTGCGTTTGTTTGCACGTTTTTATCAACATATTAGATGACAAACGAGGATCGTCAGTTTTATATCTGTAACTGTTTCACCACTGATAACATCTTTCTGGAGGAATACAAGCTCCATGTCCGCTTCGTCTCCGAGCAGCAGTTCAGTTCAGACGGGACTATGGCGTAGTGAGTAAACTGTTCATAATATCGCGATAGTTCAGACTGGACTATCACTAGGGTTGCGTTCGAATACTCCAAAAAAACAGCTCCTAAATTCTAACCCTATCGTCTATTCCTTGACCTCGGAGTGAAACGTCATGGGGTTAAGGGATAGTGGATAGGAGAATTCAAAAGGATTTAGGAGAAGAGACTGCGGCACTTTAGAGAATCCGACTGCACTTTCACTATCCGACGTGTTTATGATACGCCAGCGGAGGTCATAAATGTGCGCCTGCTGCTGTGGGGAAACTATGGAAACTACAGTTTTCTATACAGCGGACTACAACATGGATGTTTAATAAGAACGAGGGACTACTGTAAACTCATCTAGAGACTCTGCACCGTGCTCTGATGCTGTTGTTTTATGCTTTATGAACGGGGACAACAGAGAAACATATTCTTCATGACCAAAGTTGGAATTGAAATAAAAAAGGAAAGTGAAACTTATGCTCGTCACCCTCTCCCTCTGGTCCACATTAATACAAATGATCCCAATACGTATGATTGCATGAAAAGATCTTAAAATCAATACAAATGTATTTATTATAAACGTTAGTCCTTAACATCTTTCACTGTGTATATCACCATTCAAACATCTTTTAAAAGTTGAACAAACCCCACACAGCTCAGTAAAGACTGTGAAATGTTGACTTTATTTGATCATTTCAGTAAAAACTAACGTTCATATTTCTCTTTTTGATTATAATACTGATGAACGTTCAAAACAAAGCACTTTGGCAACTTACCACATACGTTTTAAAATGCTTAATAAGCACCGTAACTTTCATGATATCATTTCGCGTTCATAATCGGTTGTTTCCGTGGACGGCCGACTGTTGGGTGACGGCAAATGCCGCGGCCGCAAGGCATTGTGGGGCAGCATTTTCTCCTCTCCTTTCGGTTAGGGAGGTCCAGTGGTTCCTAAGCTAAAGGAGGTTATAAAGGAAGTTTGAAACCTCCTTTCCTTTTAATTTAGAGAATTCGAACGGCACTTATCATGGCTGCCACTGAGGGACTTCCGGGTCATTTCACTCCGTTAGGAAGGTTCCTAAGCTAAATGGACTATTCGAATGCAACCCAGGCTTGTTTGAGACAAGCGAGACCTGCGCAGACCTGCGCAATTGCGATCAACGTCTTGCTAGTGCGTTGCATGATGGTTAGTCATTTTGTCCGACTTGCTCAGGAGGCTCGCCTACATGAGACGTTGAAATGTCGCGGGACAAAGACGCCCGCAGACTTGAGAGCGAGGCGCGGCGAGGCGGCGCAGTTTCTCTCCACGGGCTGCGGAAGCGAAATGCTTGATGGGAAACGACTCGCTGGTATCTCGAGCTGAGCGCTCATTGGTGGTTTTTACCCCGTGCTGCTGATGAAACTCTCCATTGGCTCGGCAAAAGTGTGTTGTTGTTTTGTGTCAGTTTTACGTCGCCACTTCCATTCACATTTTTCATCATTGTTCCACAATGTTTATCATCATGAAATTAATATCTATATATTTTATACTATACTTGCACTGCTTACCGTTGTCATACTTTATATATCTTAGCATATTCATACACACTGTTCATACTAGGCTAGGCTACTGTGTATATCTAGTGTATTCATACCCCTCACTGGTTTTTCATCATTCAATTCATTCTATATTTTATTCTGTAGATTGTGTACATTACTTTTCACTTTACTGCTTGTTGCACTCCTGGTTAGAAGCTAAACTGCATTTCGTTGTCTCAGTACCTGTAATCTGTGCAATAACAATAAAGTTGAATCTAATCTTGAGCAGGAACAAATGTATTTACTTAGTACATATCTGACATTAACGATTAAACACATGTGTGCATGAAGAGAGAAACTTGCTCTGTCATAGGCCTACTGGGTCAGGCTACAAGGAAGTGGAGAGGAAAATATCACAAACAGAATACTACAGGATTGCTGGGAATATACAAAGTTCCAGGGGCGTGGGTTTGGCTGGACAAGTAAGGAGAGAACGAGGGCATATGGAGTGGAGACCATCAAGTTTGCCAAAGCAAGCCCATTTAGCCGTGTTCCCCCATGGCTTTCCCCAGAAGCTAATATAGATGTGAGTATCATAGAAAGGAAAAAAGAGTGGCAAATAAATGAAGTGGGAATTAAAACGAGTATGTACCTGAACGAAAAGTATTACAATTACCTCAAAATGTATACAGATGGATCTAAGAAGCAAGAATGCGTGGGGATAGGCGTGTATATACCAGAATTCAAAATATCAATCTCAAAACGAGTGTCACATAACTTATCAGTTTATACAGCAGAAATACTCGCAGCAATTATTGGGCTACAATAGGTTGAAGAGACCTGATAGGGTGGTGATATGCACAGACTCACTATCTGCTTTGGAAAGCATACAGTCGACAATAACTGTTAGAGAAGATTTCATTATTGAACTTAACCACTGCTTACTGAGACTTCAGAGAAGGGGAATAGATGTGCAGTTATGCTGGGTGCCTGCACATGAGGGGGTTCAAGGGAATGAGCATGCTGATAAATTAGCAAAAGATGCGTTACAGAAGGAAATAGCAATACCAGTTTCACTTGGGAAAGGAGAAGGAAAAGCAATAATTAAGAAGAAGGGTATGGAAATATGGCAGAAAAGGTGGGAGGAATATCAGAAAGGGAGGAGATGCCACAAGTTACAGAAATCAGTCATAATAAAGATCTATACAGAAAGGAACAGACGGGAGGAGATCATCATCACTAGACTCAGACTGGATCATACAGGATTAAACGGCACAATGTTTATAATGGTAAAAAGCGAAGTTGAAGAATGCAGGGGGTGTGGAGTGAAAGAAAATGTGGAACACATCATATTACACTGCAACATGTACAAAACAGAGAGCGAAAAACTAAGAGACAGGGTCAGAGAGGCAGAAAGGGAGTGGAGCCTGATGGGGACACTGGGAACAGAAGGTGAGGGGGTAAGAGCTACCAGGGAGGCCATTCTTAAATATTTGAATGAAACAGGATTGATTGGAAGAATTTAAAACAACGTAAATACATGGTATAATTCCACAAGTGGTGATAGGATGATATGGTGATACACACTTTTGTACAGTAGGTGGCGGTATGCACCTTAAAGTTGTTTGCAATCCGCCAAAAACCGAGAGAAGAAGAAGCCGACTCCAAGCTGTCCGACTTCAGGCGAGCTTTTTGAGACCTCCCCAGGCTGCGATCGGCTATTCTCGTCTACTTTCGAGGAGAGCCGCAGCTCGTCTCAAACAAGCCTACTCAGTGAGTAAGCAGTTCATAATATCGCGATAGTTCAGATCTGAATTTAAAATAAAACAATTCTATATTGATTCTGACTTTTCTACATCCAACTCACAGGTGTATCATTGCTTTGAGAAAAAAGATTATTCATTTACCCCTTTTAGAAGTGAAGGTATAGTCATTTGTTCTGGGAATGTCATTTTCGAGCCTGAGACCTGAAAAACAGGTTAACAGGTTAAGGCAGGGATTATTTGCAGCGAGTTCTCCTTAGCAACGGTCTGTTCTCCTTAGTAACGGTCTGCTAGCTAAAATTGACAACCTCTGGAAAGTCCAAAATGAACAATCAGAATCGAGTATTCAACTCAGCATGTGTGCACACAGTAACACATCGCTGAAACACACCTGCAACCCCCCCCCCCCCTCTCTCCTCAGGAGTCCTACCTCACTCCAAAGTTCAAGGTTCACGGTTCTTTATTGTCAATCTGACATAGTTACAGAGTAATTATGTAGTTGAAAATCTTATGTCACAGGCTTCTCCAACAATGCAACATAATAACATAATAACAATAAGAGCAAGAGCAATACAAAAAGAATAATAGTTATAAAATAAAATAAAGTTATGATAAAGTTATGATGTGGAATAGTGCAATAGAGTCTATATACAAGTTATTGGAATGATATATATATATATATATATTAGGTATTAGATACATACTACTGAGTAGCAGATGAATGTTTGAAGTTGTTTCAACAGTTCAATTTTTTAACAGTCTCACTGCCCGCGGGAAGAAACTGTCTCCGAATCTTCTTGTCCTTGCCAGGATGCTGCGGTAACGTCTGCCAGACGGCAACAGAAAGAACAGTTTGTGGCTGGGGTGATGGGGGTCTTTGATAATCCGTAGTGATTTCTTCCTGAGCCGCTGGGAGTAAAGGTCCTCCATGGATGGCAGCTCCGTCCTGGTGATGTGCTGTGCAGTTTTCACCACCCTCTGTAAAGCCTTACGATCGAGGTCGGTGCAGCTGCCGTACCAGGCCGTCATGCTGCCAGTCAGGATACTCTCTATCGTGCACCTGTAGAAGTTGCAGAGTATCCTGGAATCCATTTTGAACCTCCTCAACCTGCGGAGGAAGAAGAGCCGCTGTCGAGCTTTCTTGGTGATGGTGGTGGTGTGAAGAGACCATGTCAGGTCCTCAGTGATGTGGACCCCAAGGAACCTGAAGCTTTTGACTCTCTCCACCGTAGTCCCATTGATGGCGATGGGGGCGTGTCCCTCTCCCTGCTGCTTCCTGTAATCCACAATCAGCTCCTTTGTTTTGCTGATGTTGAGATGGAGGTTGTTAAAGACCCCCATCACCCCAGCCACAAACTGTTCTTTCTGTTGCCGTCTGGCAGACGTTACCGCAGCATCCTGGCAAGGACAAGAAGATTCGGAGACAGTTTCTTCCCGCGGGCAGTGAGACTGTTAAAAAATTGAACTGTTGAAACAACATCAAACATTCATCTGCTACTCAGTAGTATGTATCTAACACCTAATATATATATATCATTCCAATAACTTGTATATAGACTCATACTGCACTATTCCACATCATAACTTTATTTCATTTTTATAACTATTATTATTTTTGTATTGCTCATGCTCTTATTGTTATTATGTTATGTTATTATGTTGCATTGTTGGAGAAGCCTGTGACATAAGATTTTCAACTGCATAATTACTCTGTAGCTATGTCAGATTGACAATAAAGAACCTTGAACCTTGAACCTTGTTATCCTGGCACCAAGATGTCAGGTTTTCGACCTCCTCTCTGTACGCCGTCTCGTCATCGTCTGTGATCTGGCCGATGACGGTCGTGTCATCAGCAAACTTCACGATGGTGTTGGAGCTGTGTGTGGCCACGCAGTCGTGGGTGAACAGGGAGTAGAGGAGAGGGCTGAGCACGCAGCCTTGAGGGGCACCGGTGTTGAGGATCAGGGTGGAGGATGTGATGTTTCCCACCCGCACTGCCTGGGGTCTGCCCGTCAGGAAGTTCAGGATCCAGTCACAGAGGGCGCTGTTGAGCCCGAGGTCTCTGAGCTTGATGGCCAGCTTGGAGGGCACAATGGTATTGAATGCTGAACTGTAGTCAATGAACAGCATTCTCACATATGTGTTCCTGTTCTTCGGGTCCAGGTGTGAGAGGGCAGTGTGGAGGGTGAGGGCTATGGCGTCGTCTGTGGACCTGTTTGCTCTGTAGGCAAACTGCAGGGGGTCCAGAGATTCAGGGAGGGAGGAGGTGATGAATGATTTGACTAACCGCTCAAAGCACTTCATTACGGTGGAGGTGAGTGCTACTGGGCGGTAGTCGTTGGGGCAGGTGATGATTGTCTTTTTCGGGACAGGAACGATAGTGGAATGTTTGAAGCATGTGGGGACTACAGACTGCAGCAGGGACCTGTTGAAGATGTCTGTGAACACCTCTGCCAGCTGAACTGCACACACCCTGAGAACACGGCCAGGGATGCCATCAGGTCCAGGAGCCTTGTGTGGGTTAACCCTTTTAAAGGATTTACACACATCTGCCCTATTTAAAACAAAAGGGCAGTGTAGCTCCTGGTCCATCTGTACCTCCACAGCCTGGCTGCTCTCAAAGCGTGCAAAAAAACTGTTCAGCTCATCTGGGAGAGATGCGCACGCAGACACTCCCGCAGCACCCCCCGCTGCTCCTTTGTAGTCAGTCATTGTCCTTAGTCCCGCCCACATATTCCTAGTGTTACAGCCTTTGAAGTCAGATTCCACCTTCTCTTTGTACTGTCTCTTTGCATTTTTAATTGCTCTCCGGAGATCATACCTAGACTTCCTGTACTCCTCCAAATCCCCCGCTCTGTGCGCGATAGTGCGCGCTTTCAGCTTGCCGCGCACATCGGAGTTTATCCAGGGCTTTTGATTTGGGAATGTCCGTACAGAAACCTTCGGTACCACGTCATCGATGCATTTCCCAATGTAGCAGATGACAGTGTCCGTGTGTGTGTTGATGTTATTGTCCTCAAACACAGTCCAATCCGTGGATGCAAAGCAATCCTGCAGTGCTGAATCTGACTCCTCGCTCCATCGCTGTACTGTCTTTGTAATCGGTCTGTCCCTTTTAAGTTTCTGCTTGTACGCAGGCAACAACAGTAGTGAGATATGGTCTGATTTGCCGAAGGGAGGGCGAGGGAGAGCCTTATATCCATTCCGGAAAGGGGAATAAACATGGTCCAATATGTTTCCCCCGCGCGTCGGGCAGTTGATGTGTTGGTAATATTTTGGCAAAACCTTCTTCATGTTGGCGGTGTTGAAATCTCCGGCCACAACGAACGCCGCATCTGGCCGTGAAGTCTCGGTCTTATCAATAATCCCAAACAGCTGATCGAGTGCCGTGTTGTTGTCAGCGAGTGGCTGCGGGGGGACATACACTGCTGTTATCACAACAGATGTGAATTCCCTCGGCAGATGGAAGGCCCGACATGAGATCATGAGGTGCTCTAGATGTGCGGAACAGTCCGATGAAATAATCTTCACATCTGAGCACCAGTTGTTGTTAGTCATTACACACACACCGCCTCCCTTACTTTTCCCCGACTTTGCAGTCCGGTCCTGACGAAAAATAGAGAATCCATCAGGGACAATGGCGGAGTCCGGGATAGCGGGGTTGAGCCAAGTCTCAGTGAGAATTAACACGTTACAGTTCTTAATGTCCCGTTGAAAAGCAATCCGGCTTCTGAGTTCATCTAGCTTATTTTCAATGGATTGAACATTAGCCAGAAGAATACTCGGAAGAGGGGGTCGATTCTCTCGTTTCCTCAGTCTGACCAGCAGCCCGGCCCGGCACCCGCGTTTTGTTTTCTCCTTGCGTCTCTCAGGTAGAATAGCAACAGGTAGCCATGGTGAATCTCCATTGTCTGTCGGAGGGTTATTTTTGTCCACGAAGTTTCGCAATAGAAGAAGTTCCTCTCTGCTATATTGTATGGCAGAGTAGGTGCGGTCGGCTAGCATGTTGCGAACCATGTTAAAAGTAAAACGGCAAAAGTAAAATAAATATGTACAAAATACGAAAATGGGCAAAGTTGGAGAGGAGCACAAAGACGATGCGGCCATCTTCACCGGCGCATCATACCATCCATAGTTCAAGCAGATAGTGGATTTCTGCCGAGTCAGCGCCGTCAGGGGGGGGGGGCTCTCGGAGACTTGCTGCAGGAGGAGGCAGGTGAGAGGTTCACCTTTGACCTCTTCGTGAATAATGTGCACTTTTAATGTCAATTACAGTAGATTTCATTTTATTTGTTGGTTGACTGAAGATTACGCCATGTGCCATGCAAGTCCCGGTTATACAGGATATAAAAAAGTCCTGAAATACATTTTAAATATGTTACAAAGACAGTGAAATTAACAGTTAAACCAAATATTAAAAGGGCCCTATTATGTTTTTTAGGGTGTTCCCTTTCCTGTAGTGAGTTATAAACATTACAAAGATGTTGAAAGGTGAAGCTGACGCAACACAAATGAATAATTCCCATTTTTCTCTGTTGACTTTAAAGAGTATACATACTGTTATGCTTGCTATGTCTTAGTTCAAAATTATATTTAAAATATCATTTTATTAAAAAAATGTGGTTGAATCCCAAGTGTACAGATACTATCACATAAGGCCTGGTTATACAGGGCATACAAATGTCTTAAAATCCATTTTTTAATGTATTAAAAAAGCAAAAACATGGGAAGTATTAGCTCTCATACAAAAACATTTGTAAAAATGTTCCCTTTTAGGATGATGGAGTTGGTAAAATTGAAGTTGTTTTAATGACGATCTCAAATTAAAAGGATTCAGCAAACAGTATTTTTAAAGCAGGATATAAATAAAGGCGGATAACATTTTTAATTACTTATTAAAGGAACAGAAACCCTCTTCTCTAGTGGCCTAATAATGAACAAAACTAAATACAAAACAGTCACCCCTGCACCTGTTTCCCCCCTTTATAACCATTGATTCCCATGTTTCTGTTGAAGCTGCCCGAGTTTATCACTTCCCGGTGTTTGAGAGAAGCTTCTGTGAGCAGCTGGTGGAGGAGCTGGAGCACTTTGAGCAGTCCTCCGCCCCCAAAGGAAGACCCAACACCATGAACCACTACGGGGTAATTCTACCTCCAAAACACTATTCATTCACTGCACATTCACATTTAATACTTATGGTGCCATGACATTTTGATCTTTGACCTCCTGTAGTCCCTCAGTCAGGAAATATGTGAAGCTCGATGAAATATCAGAGGTTTCGTGCGAGGACTTTTATATAAATATAAGGGTCATGACAGGAACACTACATGTGAATAGGGTCAAATATTTAACTAATAGATATCACTATAAAACTTTCTCACATTTTGTATTACAACTTTTATGAAATATTATGTTTATATGTGTAAATTAGGCATTTTCTTATCAAATATGTTTTATTTACGGAGTATTCCAGAACAGAATTGTGAACATTTGGTAAATCCATGTTAAAAAGTATTGTTTTATTTTGTTTGCATATTCAAATCAAGTTTTTACAAATTTTCTGACGTTTCATGTCTAAATATGCAAATTAGGCTTCATGTGATCCTAACTGTTGGTGAATTCAGGAGAAATCTACAGACCCAAACAGACAAAGTTAGTCAAATAAACTCCTGCGTTTTAGCTGCTTTCTTACCTCTAGTCTGAAAGTGTGTTATTCATGAATGTCCTCCAGATCCTGCTGAATGAACTGGGCTTCGACGAGGGCTTCATCACGCCGCTCCGCCAGCGTTACCTGCAGCCGCTCACCTCCCTGCTCTACCCCGACTGTGGGGGGGGCAGCCTGGACAGCCACAAGGCCTTCGTGGTGAAATACGACATGGACGAAGACCGGGACCTGAGCTACCACTACGACAACGCAGAGGTCACGCTGAACGTTTCCCTCGGAAAGGACTTCACAGAGGGAAACCTTTATTTTGGGGATATGAGACAGGTGAATATATATACTTGTAATACTACCCACACCTACACCCCCGGGTTATACTCAGGGTTTCCTTAAAAGGCATCTTAAAATGAGGCCTTAATTGGTATAATTAGTCATGAAAAATGGTAAGACATGAGAATTGGCATTACAATTTTGACGTTGCAGAGTAGAATTTCAAAAATGATTGGTAACGTGTTTTGAAATCACCTTTGGCATCGTACCTTAAAGTGACACAGACTTTAAGAAAACATTGAATGTTTTGAATGCCTTGTGCCAATATATTATCTAACAGCATGTGCATTTGCTAAATTTGTCTTTCAAAAATAAACTATGTAGTAGATTTAAGTGCTAATTCACATTCTGGGTTTTAAAACTCCAGGACCATTTTTAGTTTTAACTCTGTCCCAAAAATAATAGAAGCAAAAGTCAGTGTAAACCTTCAAATATTAAAATCCTTTAACCTTCACTTAACCTAATATCTACTTCATATGCTGTGTTTTAATTTTGTTTACCATTGCCCAATTGTATTATATCCATTGTAAACAAATGATGTGTAGGACAGTGACATTTCTGCTATGAGTATTTTTATATAACAGACAGGAAATAAACACTAAAGGGAACAGTAGAAGAAGACAGACAGGAAGTTAACACTTAAGGGAACAGCAGAAGAAGACAGACCGGAAGTAAACACTAACGGGAACAGTAGGAGAAGGTAAACAGGAAGTAAACACTAAAGGGAACACAGTTTGAGCTCTGTAGTGTTTAAGGACTGGTTAGTGGGACAGAAACTGGGAACAGTGGTATTTGGGAACATTACTCTTCACCACTGATGCTGGTTATTGGTGTTTATGTCTCTGCAGGTAGCTCTAAGTGAGATGCAGTGTTGGGAGGTGGAGCACAGGGTGAGCGAGGGTCTCCTGCACCGGGGCCAGCAGATGCACGGGGCCCTGCCCATCTCCTCGGGCCGGCGCTGGAACCTCATCGTCTGGATTCGAGCGTCGCAGGAGCGCAACAAGATCTGCCCCATGTGCAACCGCAGGCCGGAGCTGGTGGAGGGCGGGGGCTTCGCTGACGGCTTCACCAAACCCTGCATCGCCCCACTGAACGCTGCATGTGTGCTAACGTGACCAGAAATACCCCCAGTTAACGGGAGGGAACCCCCAGTTAATGGAAGAAATTAGTAGTTGAAAGAACAGGGTATGTGTCACTTTGGTATTTATGACATGTTGAGTGATTTTTATGACCCCCCATAAAACCTAAATCCCTTTGATGTGACAGGTGTCAGTGCACCTGTTGTAGTGCCCCCCTAATAAACCATTGTCTTCATTCTTGTTATGACTTGTTTGTTTAGCTGTTTATTGTCCCCTATAAAGTATTGTTCTTAAATAGGGGGGGTCATAAGACTTTATTGACAGTTTGTCTGTGAACCTGTTGTAGTGTCCCCCCTAGTAAACCATTGTTGTCAATATTTGTTTTAGGACTTATTTGCTCACCTATTGTTGTTGTATTGCCCCCTATAAAGTATTGTTCTTAAATAGGGGGGTCATAAGACTTTATTGACCCTTTGTGGTAATATATGTTTTTCTGACATTTAAGGATGTCAGTAGTGTTACCAATCCCGCTTCAATCACATTAGTATGCATAAAAAAGTGACAGGTCACACCTTCTAAGTCCCGCCCCCTAATTATGCTAATGAGCCCCTTTGATATGCTAATGAGCCCCTTTGATATGCTAATGAGCCCCTTTGTTCGAGGTGTTATCGCGTATAGGTGTTACATCCCCCCGGTAGCCCCCACCCCCCTCAGCCCGCCCCCCTCCCCCTCACATACAGGTGTTACATCCTCACCGGTAGCCCCCACCCTTCTCAGCCCCCACCCTTCTCAGCCCCCACCCAGCCCAGCCCCCACCCTCTCAACCCACCCCCTCCTTACAGCAGGTGTTACATCCGCCCTGTCGCCCCCACCCCCTCCCTCCATATTCCCGCCAGAAGATAGTGAGGGGGTGGAGTCAGGCATAAAAAAAAAAAAATCTATGTAAAACTAGATAAAAGCCAGTCATTTCCACTCAACAAGTCACCTAAACTTTCAGATAAGAAAATGGCTAAGAGACGCATCGATATGGGTTTAATCAGCGAGACGCCGGTAACAACTTACCACCATCCGTCGGGAGCGCCGGTCAAGAAACGGATGCAGTATCTATGCCGGGTTCAAACCCCTCCCGCAGAGGCTCTTCATGAAAAATGGAGTCTGGAAAATGGAGATGTTTGGGGTTTTGTGTTCAACTATATGGCGAATGAACTGCACTTCTACAATCTGAAGAATGGCGAAACCTATGGACCCAGCAGTGTTAAAGCGACGTTGACCTCAACAGATTGGGCTGTGTTAACTCTGGTGTCTTCCAGAGATCTCCGTGCAACCGTTGTATCAGAAAAAACAGTGCATCAAGAAACCATCGTGGATCCATTGTGGAATCATTCATCCCTTGTACGTGCAATGTCTATGAAACCTGCATCAAAAAGCAAAGAAACGCAAACTGTGGTTGAGATCAAAGAAGAGTTTTCATCGCAACCCCTCCATGTGGAAGAAGAGGGAGAAAATATTCACCCGCCGCCGCCAGTGAAAAGAATTCTGACAAGCACCGTCTGGGAAACTAAAAGCGGCCCGTCGGGTAGATGGTATTACCGCTCAAGCCGTTTGGTGACACGGGGGAAGGACCCCTCTGATGATTTTGTTTTGGAGTATTTCAACTCTACATGTGGGGTTTTTCAAACATCTTTGCGTGTGCCTCTGGCTGCTTGGCTGAAAATGATCGATGAAAAATCTACAAAGCTTAAAGAACTTTTTAAACAGAGTCAAACAGCGATAGACATTATAATGGTGAAAAAAACTCTAATTTTTGCAGATGACTCCTCCTCCTCCTCCTCCTCCTCCTCCTCAACATAATAAGTCCCACCCCTCACCAGATCATTTAAAGCTAAGGACCCCCTAAGACAACCATTGAAGACTAACCATGGATCTGAGAAAAAACAAGTCTCTCCCCGCGAGCTGCCGTCTGGAACAAGCCCTGGATCTGAGAAAAAACAAGTCTCCCCCCGCAAGTTACAGCCTGGAACAACCCCTGGATCTGAGAAAAAACAAGTCTCTCCCCGCGAATTGCAGCCTGGAACAAGCTCCTGACAGACCGCCATCATCTCCAACAATCTGGACCCCCGAGCTCAACAGTGATGACGATGGCGTTGATGTTACTGGCTGGGGGCTTGTGTATCAACCTCCATCTACTCCACCAAAACCCCCGAGGAAATCAACAGCTTCTTCAGACTCCTCGGTAGAAGACGACGATGGATCGACATGCTATGCTTATAACTATGGTTATACTTCAGAGTATGATGCTATAGACGGGGCAAGGACAGCTTCATTCCTGAATACGGTAAAAGCTGTGGTGGTTCATCTGTTGGATAAGGTCGTACACATGTACAGAAAGGAACAATGTTATGGCTGTCAAGTCGATCATCCCAGTCAAGTGCAACATGAGTGTTTGTTTGAGATGCCAGAATATTTTCTGGAGCGAAACTATGATGAAGTGGTAAAGAGACTGTGGACCGACCGTTTCATTCCAGCCATTAGGGGTTCTCTACATTCGAGCAAGCTTCATATGTCGGAGAGAAGGATCTTTGGAGCTGCCGAGGCGATTCTTCACAATCTCAGAAGCACAAGATGCTTTGAGGTTAAAATCAACAAGCTTTACGAAAAGCTTGTTGAAAACGACGAGTCACAGCTGAAGAATATAGCAGACGCATGGGACTTTTGGCAGCGAAAGGAAGAGTTGGAAACTTATTTGTAAAAAAGTAACACCATGTTTTTTTATTTTACTTTTTTTATTTTTATTTTACTTGATCTAGTGTGTCCTTCTTTGTAATCATGTTTTTTTTTTTGATTTAAATTGTTTTTGATTTTCTGTCTGGAGAAAAATGTTTTTTAAAATCTGTTGTTGATATATGCATCAAATCAATAAAAATGTGTTGTAACAAAACTGTTGTATTCATTACCTCATTGGGACGGTAACAGGGAACATGTCTGAGAAACGTGTCATGCAAAGAGTGTATTACACTCCCTCTAATCCAGGGAGTTTAGGGGGCGTTGATAAACTCCATAGGGCTGTACAGAATGAGACGGGTAAACAAATAAATGTAAAGAAAGTCAGAGATTTTTTATCTGAACAAGATGCTTATACTTTACACAAGCCGGCAAGGGTACATTTTGTAAGAAACAGAGTTTTCGTACTCAGACCGCTACAACAATTTCAAGCTGACCTTTGCGATATGCAGTCGTTATCCAAGCATAATGACGGTTTTAATTATTTGTTAACAGTCATAGATGTATTCTCGAAAAAAGCCTATGCACAGGCAATAAAGAAGAAGACTGGTGTAGAAGTGGCGAAAGCCTTTGATAGAATTTTAACACACAGTCAAATTCCTAAAAAGATGCAAACAGACGCGGGGAAAGAATTCTTCAACAAAGTTTTTCAAGCCTTATTGAAGAAACGAGGTATTGCACATTATGCAACAGCCAGTGATATGAAGGCGTGTGTGGTAGAGAGATTTAACCGTACGCTGAAAACTAAAATGTGGAGGTATTTTACAGCTAAAAACACGCATAGATACATAGACGTCTTGCCTGAACTAATTGAAAGCTACAATAATAGTTATCACCGAAGTATTAAAATGACGCCTCTGCAGGTGACAAAGGAAAATGCGGCTCAAGTGTATCGTAATCTGTATACCCCATCCATCCATCGTAAAAAAGCTGCTACGAAAATGAACTTTAAGGAGGGGGAACTTGTACGAATATCTAAGCTGAGAGGGGTCTTTGATAAAAAATATGAACAGAGTTATACCGACGAATTATTTACGGTGTCTGAAGGCATACCTCGTCAGCCCCCTGTTTACAAACTCAAAGATTATGATGGAGAGGAGATCAAGGGGACTTTTTATGAGAAAGAGTTACAAAAAGTGAAGGTATCTAATGACAAGGCTTTTCAAGTCGAGAAAATTCTGAAAAGACGTGTAGTGAGAGGGAAAAAACAGATGTATGTATGCTGGAAGAACTGGCCCGAGAAATTCAACAGCTGGGTTGATGCTGGGGAGATCAAAGATGTATAAAAACAACAGACTTAACGCTCAGTCCTTCATTACAGCCATGGAGATAAACGAGGGGTTTTATATTACGCTGCCTTCCAATGCCAGTCTTGATGTATTTCAAAACAATACAAGCTCTAGCTACCAGGTAAACCTAGCACAACCTTTACATTTAGACGGTTCATGGCAGGTAGCCATGACAGAAATGTCGTACCCACACACTTGGTATAACTTACCTCTAGATGTAGCATATTTTGAATGGATAAAGAAATCAAAATCCCCCGAGATAGTGAGCAAGGTAAAGCTTCAAATGTTCAATGGGGGTTACTACAGCACCATAAGTCAGCTCAAGGCGGAACTGGAGTCCTGCTTCAGAAAAATTGATTCTGATGTCCATTTTTACTATAGTCCGATTCATCGGAAAATCGAATTTCAGGGTGGTGGACAACATCGTTTTCGCTTTCCAAAGCCCCTCGCCTATATGCTTGGAATAAAACCAGACCAGTGGATCAAATTTGATGACAAATCAGCAACCTACCCCGCGGATATAAATGCAGGCGCAACTCATCTCTACTGTTATAGTAACGTTGTCAGTCATCAGAGAGTAGGTGACGCGTTTGCTCCTCTCCTGAGAACCGTAGATATAAAAGGGACATTCGGTGATACCATCACCCAGTATTTTAGTCCTGCATATTATTTGCCGGTAACAAAAACGCATATCGAAAATATACAGATAGAGATAAAAAACGATCAGAACGAACCAGTAAAGTTTACCTACGGCAAGAGTGTAGTGAAACTTCATTTCCGACCTTCAAAAGCGGGGCAATCATTTGCAAAACGATGATTAATCAGGATCCGCAACGTTTTGTTAGCTACTATGAGAATCAGGCTGGAGGGTCATTGCCTGGTTTTTATGGAGCACCAGTTATGTACGGTCGAGGCATTGGTTCTATATTCTCAAGATTATTTCGTTTTGTAGCACCATTGGTGAGAAGGGGGTTTGCCATAGCTAAACCTCATCTCAAATCGGCGGCTAAAAATATTGCATCTGATGTAATCAGTAAGGCGGTCCATAATTTTGGCGGCCAATCGGATCACGGGTCTCAAGAAGGATCAGGGGGTCTGATGGTTTTAGCGAGAAGGGCCAGAAAGAGACCTCCAGGAAAACGGGTTCCGGCAGGCTTTAAAAAGGGGAAGCGCTCAACCAAGAGAAAATCATTAGGGAAAAAGCACCCACGAAGAAGGAACACACTAGGGAGAGATATATTTTAGAGTGTTAAATATGGCTCTTTTACATCACAAATCTGCTGAATGTAGCATGGCAGAGTTGGATTTGTTTTCGGCTCCCATGACGCAGCTTTCTATAGATGAAAAACACTACACAGAGGTCCTCCCGTTGTCTGCCATTACAGAGGATGGACCCATTGAATTTTTCATTCCAGGGGACGGGGATAAATACCTTGATATGAACGACACACTGATGCATCTCAGGGTCAAAATAACCAACGCCGATGGGACTAATCTGGCAGTCGATGCTCCCGTGGCACTTGTTAATTATCCTCTAAACACAATTTTTAGTCAATGTGACGTTATTCTAGGGGATAGGCTGATTTCTCAGTCCAGTTCGACACATCCTTACAGAGCGATGATTGAAACTTTATTGAATTACTCTGATTCTACTTTAAAAACTCAATTCACTGCCGGCTTATTTTATAAAGACACTGCAGGAGCTATGGACTCTGTAGTGATCGCCAATGGGCCAAACAAGGGTCTCGTAAAGAGAGCGGTGTTCACCGCAGAGTCCCGAGAGCTGCATCTGATGGGGGCTTTGCATACCGATATATTTTTCAGCGAGAGGCTTCTCCTGAACTCTGTAGATTTGAGAATCAAACTCACCAGATCTAACGATGCCTTTACTCTCATGTGTGCAAATGACTCCACATACCGTCTAAAAATACTGGGGGCCTCGCTTTTTATCAAGAAAGCGACCATTGCCCCCGCCGTGCGTTTAGGTCATGCTGCTGCGCTGATGAGAGGCAACGCTCTCTACCCACTATCTCGTGTAAATATCAAAACATACAGCATACCTGTGAATTCCAGAATATGCAATCAAGAAAATCTCTTTCTGGGTAATATGCCTAAATACATAGTTTTGGGTATGGTAAATCACGAAGCGTTCACAGGAAGGAGAACGCTTTCACCTTTTAATTTCCTTCATAATGATATGGAATATCTGGCTTTGTGTCAGGATGGCAGACAAGTACCGGCCAAAGCATTCCAACCTCAATTTAACCGAGGGTCTTCAGTCCGAGAGTTTTACAATATGTTCACTGCTACAGGGAGACACATGAAAGATCTCCCTCTGAGTATTGACCGAGAGGACTTTGAACAAGGATATTCCTTATTCGTATTTAATCTCACTGCAGGGGAGGATGCTGACGCATTATCACCAATCACCAGCGGTAGTTTAAGACTGGAAATGAGATTCCGAGTACCGCTGCCCCAGACTACAACTTTAATCGTATATTCTTGTTTTGATTCAATTCTGGAGATTAATTCAAAACGTCAAGTGCTGGTAGACTATTACTAAGAAAAATATTACAAAATGAATAATCATCAATTGGACAGTCTCCTGCGACATATGGTGGGGGACTCGTTTGGGGGTGTATGGGCGTCAGATCAGCTACCCCAAGTAAAACAATTATTCAGATACCCTGTATACATGATTGTAAATACCCACCCCTCCCACATGCCAGGGGAACACTGGCTAGCAATGACTTTAGAAGGAGACAATGTGGGGACTTTTTTCGACTCTTTCGGATTTCCCCCCAATTTTAGTCATTATCCTAAAAGCATTCTACAATTTCTAGAAAAACAATGTAAAACTATATTACACCATAATCATCAGCTTCAAAATGTCCTGTCTACAGCCTGTGGTCAGCATTGTGTTTTCTACCTATGTAAAAGAGCGTCGGGGTTGTCTTACGAAGATGTGTTATCTCTGTATCAAGATGATGTGATAAAAAATGATGCTACTGTAACAAATTTTGTGAAAAAATATCAACGGTGTGAGAGACGTCATAAAGACACTCATTTTAACCACAGTGTTTGTTCTCTACAAATGTTTAAAGATTGTTACAAAATGTAATTCATTGACAATTTAAAATAAAAAAGGTCTGGAGACAAAATTAATTCAAATGACTCTGTCTTTATTAAAGGGAATAATTTAACCAACGAGGGCTTAACTGTACAGCTCTCCTTGATCTCTTCTTTACTGCAGTCGAAGGAGGGTCTAATTTACTTTCTTCTTCTTCTTCATGGTCTTTTCCTCCTCTTCTTCTTCTTTTTGTCTTATGCTCTACAGTCTTATGCTCTCCATGCAGTTCACCTGTTTTAAGTAAACTGTATTGTTCACGAGCCTGGCGGTTATGAAAAACGGTCGACGGAACATTTAGCCCTCTGAGAGTATTCAGGAAAACCGTCCAGCCTTTAGGTTCTTCTGTATTTTTATATGACCACGAGAGATTTTTTAATAAATCCATCATATGGGATCCTTTCACAGCTCTACCCTTATCTATAAATTCACCCGTTTCATTCCATCCACCGCTGCTTTGGACTAGTTTATTCATAATGTACTCTGCATTCTTACGGTAACGTTTTGGAAGATTCTGGAGTACCTCATTCTTTATGCCATCAGTGGAAATACCCTTCTTTTCTTCTCCTTTTTGCAGTCCCGTGTCTTCAGGTAGATTTAAAGTATTATGTCTTTCCTCCTGCCCCGCTTGTTTGAGTAAATTGAGGTATCTCTGCAGCAAGGCGTTGTATTTTCTTATTTTTTCATATGGGGTTATTCCTGTTTCGTTTAGTACGGCTCTCATTTTTTCATCCAGAACATCTTCTGCTGTACGTCTCATTGTTTCCTTGCTGTGGGGGGTAGTTACACCAGTCGGATTGAGCTGATTAAACTGGTGAGGTGTTAATAAAAACATCTTTTGACTCATGGTTTACTTTGGTCGAATAAGCCCTCCTAAAAGCTGTCCTAAAATGGGAATCACAGCACCTAGCAGAGGCAGAAGGAAACCCCCAGATTGTTTTCTTAAGGCCTTGTGTTTAGTTTTTATGTTGGTCTTTTTACTGGCCAATAGTTTGATAATTTTCTTTTGTTTTTTGAGTTTCTTATACTGAGCACCAGATAGCGGTATGTTCCCCTTTAAGAGATTTAAAGACAGTTCACAGAGTGATTGAAGAAAATCCGTGGAGCAGTTGTTGAGAATATCCTTACGCTTCGAAGGCCTGGCCTGACATAATGCCTTTAGCAGTGGCATGTTTCTTTTTAAACGAGCAGACATACTGTTTTCAAGTTTTCGGTTTTGGTACGTAAACAACTAGCCACTGTGTACGTAGTACTCCTGACCGAAGTCTATAGATGTCTGGACAGCTAGGGGTCAGGTCCAGGACTAAATATCCATGGGGGTCCTTGGTGGCATCCTCAAAACTTTGTAGGAAAAATGATTTATTACCAGGGTATATTTGCTGTGCAAGTATATTCATCTGTAATCTGTCTCTGGGGTTTTTAAACAAGACCATGTAATTAGTATTCAGACTAATTGTTCGACTATTCTTCCCCTGATGAAACACATTTTGGGTGAGCATCATAACACTCATATTTCTGTGATGGCGGTATTGGGTGAAAAGTCGGACTACTTCCGGATGCTCCGAGGCTTGAAATATAACATCGTCCAGTATAATCAAATGACTTTGATCAGGAGGAAATAGAGATTCATCTTCAAATGATTCAGGCAGACCTTTGATGAATTTCATATTTTTATTCTGTTCCTGCAGTTCTGCGTACATGGGCTGGAATGAAGTATAAATCCATACAATATTTTGAGGCTGTACATCCATTACATGAATACAATTTTGCAATACATTCTTGACAAAAAAAGTTTTTCCACACCCGCTGGGTCCTACTATTATACATGAAAAAGGGACACGCAGTCTGGGTTCAAAATCAATTTGGCTAGGTGAAAACATTTTGTCTCTTCTTATTATTTCTCAATACCCAAAAGGCAAAGTATCTCCTCCGTCTAACAGACGTCTTTTATCAAACACCACTCTGAACTTTTTGGTGAATGACACATTTCTCAAAACGAAACCCTCTTTATTTCGTACAATGTTGTGTTGTGGGACCTCGAGAACCCGCCCCCTCTCAGTGTTTTGAACGTAGCCTTCCACCAGCTCTGTAAGACTGTCAAAGTTCACCCGTTCACAGCACTCATGCGTCTGTGTAATCCCTTTCACTCGCATTACAACCTTTTTCTGATTTTTGGTTTGGTATGCATAACTTTTAGGACCTGCAGAAACAAACTCTTTGATTGTATCACCGCCCAGCTCGTCTGTAAGATCCCCCAGATAAACCCCCATCGGAAGTGGAGTCTCTCCAGGTCTTGTTACATATATGATACTATCTGTGTCGTAGTAGAAGACTCTGTGCTGCAATTTCTCCAATTCGCTGTACAGTTTTAGCCTGGCATAGGCCGTGGTGAATGCTGCAATGAATATGTTATCCACCTTGTTGGGAGGGGAGTGACCATCGTCGTCATAACACCATTGGACCAGAGCTGTCCTGTCATTGGTGAATGAGAAATACTTAACCTTATGTTTAGCTGAAAACAAGAGGTTAAGAAATTCTTCTGGTTTGGTCACAATCTTAGTCTGTGTCAGATTGCTTCTCTGAGCAAATTTACCCCAGAAACTGTTGAGACATAGCTTTGACACTTGTCTTTTGGCTGGGTTTGATGTGATTTTAGCTGCGTCGAGCTGTATGCCTTGATTAGCATGGTAGTCTGTCACATACTTTTGTCTGCTCTCATCATCTGTTGCTTCTGAAGGATAACCAGATGCTTCTTGTTTACCCTTCAAGAATGTGTGTATATAATCTACAAAAATGCTGTCACTTTTGTTCTCAAAATGCCACACCTCTGTGATCTGAGTCAGCTTGTAACCCATGTCCAGAGCCTTGTTGAATTCTGTTGTCACCCATACTCCTGTTAATGCTCTTTCCTCTTTGCTGTGCGTGCAGGGCCCCTGTTGGTTGTTAAGCTCAGCGCATGTACGACAGAGGGTGAACACAAGTTTACCCGCTGCAGTTTTGTAAGGCAGAACTGGAAAGTAAAGACCCCTGGGAGGTTCTACGGTAGCTCTGATTAACCCGAAATAACTCTGAGGATCTTTGAAATCTCGGAAGATGATCTGAGGGTGGCCTAGCGGGTAGAGGCCTGTGCAGTTTACAAAGGGGTACAGGGAGGTGAAATCACAATAATGAATCAATTCATCTGCCGCTGCCGTGTACCTCAACTTCACTGCACACGTTCTTCCCCCGTATAAAGCAGCCCTGGGGGTCAACGGTTCTGGAGCTTTGTAATCCCTGAGGAAAGCCTGCAAATCTTGATTGGATTTTTTCATCTCACCCCATGTATGCTCTCGCATAACGATCACTTTGGCCCCGTGAACAGACTGTAGCTCATGCAGCTTTTCCTCACTAGCTGCATGGAGCCGTTCAAATGTGCCACCTGTCAGGGGGTTTTTCTCATGCCCCTTATAACACGACGGACAGCCGTGATAAAAGCACCCAAGAAATTCCCAGACAATCTTTACTCCCTCAACTTCAGCAAAACCATCTACGACGAAACGTCCCACTCGTTTCTCACCTTCATTCAACGCATGTTGAATAAATACCCCCTCAGTATGAGCCACCCAATCTAACCACTGGATACCAGCGCTGGAGTATGTCTTGTTTTCACGACGGTAATCATCGGGCGGGGGGATGGCTAGGGTTTTTGGAGGCAGAAAGTTTGTGGTGAAAACTTTCATACAGGCCGAAGCAATGGTCGCACGACTAAAAGGATCTACACCAGTCTCTTCAAGGAATCCTTTTCGGAATAAAGTGCAGCCCTGTACAAGAATGTCGACATCGTTTTTACAGTAAAGCAATGCCTGCTTTCGAAAATCAAAAGTACCCGTGCGTACCGTCTCATACCATGCGAAAAAGTCACTCTTTTCATCAGTTGTCATGCGTTCAATCCCATAACAGTGTGCTGGTGGGTAAGGTCCGATATAACTCAGATTGGCCTTAGAGCTGAAACCGTGAGGGAAATACCCCTTGGTTTTATCTTCGAACCCCAAAGCTTTGGGCATTGCAGCCAACCGCATAGAGAGGTAAGACAGAGAATCTATGTACTTTTGTCTGAAATCTTGGTCAGTAAAATAAATCACTTTACTTCCCTGCATTACCAAAGATGGTTTTAACCCTTGTTCAATCATTGCATTGATAATGAGATAGCTGTCAAAACCCTTGGCATTGTGAGCAATGAAGTTTGCATTCTTGAATTTAGGGAGTCTAAAGTGGGCCAGAAACTGCAGTGCACAGTCGGTGCCCTCAGCGACCCAAGTTTCGCCTGCCAGGGTTTTTGTACACACCAGGAAGGGGACATGTACACCGTCTGCCCCCGCCATTGTTTCAAAATCATAAAACACGATGTGGTCGTTGTGCTCTGTCTCTTGGGGTAACACACCAATGTAACACAGATGTTCTACACACTCGCCTGTTGAAGCAGAGGGCAGCTTTTCGTTACATATCTTACATTTTTTCACCATACACTTGTGTGTTTTATCTGCACTACTCTTGGGAATGTAGTAAGAAAGTTGACAATCTACACACTTTTTGTGTAAATCGCAGTTACTGGCAATGGCTGATGCTCTCTGTGTCTGTTTTTTATGTCGAGCATGACAGCCGACCGTACGGCAAGTTTTGTTACAGTCTTTACAAAAGATGGGTTTAAACTCATCCAGAGTACATGAGGGGTCAAGACAGACAAAACAATGGCCTTTACATGAATGAAACCATCGTGAGTTGTAGCCGGTGTAGCAGTGTTCACAGACAAAGGAGGCGCCTAGAAAACCCTTCAAGTTCTTAATCCCATAGTAATGGTTTTCGAGGAGAAATAAAAACACAGTTTTATCTCTTTTGGGACCGTCTGTCTGGAATTTACAGAGGGTCCGATCTCCATCGCCTCTGTAAAAAACCACAATCTTGCATTTTAAACTCTCTTCGAATTTCTCAATGTCAGTGAATGTCACCGCTGTCTGGTCTGTCAAACCCACCCCCCTCTGAATCTCTCTACCGCGTTCAAAACCTTCGTTATCAGTGAGGTTGTCATGCAGCAACAGTGCTAAATTAATAGCAAAACACAGCTGGTTGACGGGGTTGTGAACAATGTAAAGAAAACGCTTCTTCTTTTTAACAATTTCATTGTCCAACATTTTACCAGCCAATCGTTTCTCCCCACCACCCCGAGGGGATTGAACAATTTGCACCACTAATTCAAGATCGCTATCTGCCATTACAGCCCAATTTGACTGCACTGCGTTGAAGAGCGCTTCATCAAAATCATTCAGATTACTGTCGTGGTTGGCATTCAAAATGGCTGACACGTTACCTTGCAGTTGCTCCCCCCTTAACTCAATCTGTACAAGATCTTCCCTATTTGTTAGTAAAAAAGCCTCATCCAGCATCTCATGTACACTGGCCATCATACTAACGTGATACGATGTGTAATCTGCCTCGGCGCTAGGACGGGGTAGGACTAAAGACTGACTCAGTTCTATGTTATTGAATACAGGTCGAGACACAACACGTGTTGAAGCATTCCGACTGTCATTAGCATTTCCACCATTTTGTAACGACGGGCCTGCTACCTCGGGAGCATTCGGGATGCTGTTTTGATCATTGTGTACACCGTTTTGCACGGGGGACACTGCTGCTTCTGAAGCATCCATACTGTCATCGTCGATAATGTATCCACCGGTTTGCACAGAGGAAACTGATGCTTCTGAAACATCCATACTGTCGTCAATGTACCCGCCATCTTCCACAGAGGAAGCTGCTGATTCAGCATTAACGGGGGCCTCGCTAACATTATTTGACACACGGACTTCGTCTGCGAGCTGATTTAAATGCACCAGACCAGGATATGCGTCAGAGTTTTGGTAGCAATCTAACACCCATTCCAGAATGCCATCAAATGTTATTGGATAGCTAGAGTTTGTTTCTGAGGGGTTGGTAGGTTCGTTTACAACTAGCTCGTCATAACTTAGATCGTTAATATTGTCTGAACACTGAGGAAATGACATTTCATCATACGTATAATCATCATCGCTTAGGCCACTTATATTATTCAAACATTGATTAAATGACGTTTCTCTATCTGTTGAATCATATATAACGTCTGCTTCATCGTTAGGAGGAGTTAGAACTGAAGACAGAGGTACTTTGTCTGCGTGCTGATTTAAAACCACAAGGTCTGCTTCATAGTTTTGCTGGCTGTCTAAAACTACCTCCAGTGCGCTATCTAATGTTGGTGGATAGCATGAGTTTGTTTCCGAGGGGGAGGAATGGTCGTTTACATCTAGTTCTTCGTCATTCAATTCGCTAATATTGTTTGAACACTGAGGAAATGACATTTCACTATATATGTATTCATTTTCGCTTAGGGGGATTATATCATTCAAACAATGCAGAAACGACGTTTCTGTAGCTGCTAAATCACCCATGTTTGACCGTTTATGAAATCATCCCATCACAAGAAAATAGAAAGGAAATCAAAAATACATTTCTCACTGCTGAAGAAAACCACACCGCTATCAAACGCCTCCAGCTTATTCAGTTGGTGTAACCATAAAGTTGACGGTCGCAGCGCTGTGCTCGCGAGGCAGATCTGTACAGAAAAGAGACAGAGAGGTAAAAAAGAGGGGGTAAGTATTTGAAACACTGAAATATTATATTTAACAACAAATCATTTAGCGATCATCTTATAAAAATAACCACAAGTAATTTACCTGTATGGCACCTCGTTTGGAGTGTGTTTGGGATGGGGTCATCCAGAGCTGTTCTAGGCCACACTGAGAAGCTCAAAAATATGCCTGGCGCTCAGACTGCAGTGGTGTTGGGGGTCGCCTCGAACGTGGCGTGACAGAGGTAGAGGGATGCTCCTATCTGGGACTGGGGACACCCTCGATTTCACACGTCAGAGATCTCTCCCCCCGTTGTTTTACCGATGAATGGCTTATGCTGTAGATTCCATTACCTTGTAGCAAAAGAGCAGGTATATAAAACGTTACTATGGACAATTTATACATCAGGTAAAAAATGAATAAAAACCATATTTTGATTTTAATTTAAATAAGCCAAAACACACACACACACACACACACACACACACACACACACACACACACACACACACACACACACACACACACACAATACATTGACTTACATGCATTTCCTGGAGACTTATTATAACCTTAGTCAAAAACCAAAACACATGCCTAACCCTTAAAACCTAAAACCAGGCCATGTCTTCACCCCAAAATTAATGATTGGATAATTACATGATATTATAAAATATAAAAGTACTTACCAGTGCTTTTTTCCAGATCAGATCCAAATCAGGTCTCATTCTCTCCAGAAGGTCATGCGGTCTGTTCTTGTGAAAATGTGCTCACCTTAAATAGCTGTATTGCAAATAAGCATGTCAATAGGCCCCAGAAAAAGTGGGGAACCAATCGGAATGGTATTATTAATTTAACATGTGTTGTCTGTCAGTGATTTCTTAAAACTCTCAAGTCTGTGCATTCTTAAGTGTTTTTTACAGCTAACCTCTGTGTTGATCAGACCTTAAGGAGCCGATTCATAATGAAATAGCAGGACCTTTTAAAAAATCTTCTCTTTCCTCCATACCTGCAGCTACTTCTAATCTCATATAACTTCATATAAGGATTATTTTATTAATGGGTGATGTAATTAAACATAAAGAAAAAAACCAAAATACCCCAGGATCATTAAGATCTTTAATTTATTGCCAACCTCTTCAGAGAGACTTTGTTACATTTAATACCAGATTACCCCTCTTTTCAATAAGAGAGGTCCCTAAAGTTAGTATAGTAATTAAACATTAGTTCACCATCCATACAATTCAAAACAACATCCTTAGTTATTAACCCCTCTCATATTTAAAAAAAGATGGTCTGTGTGTGTGTGTGTGTGTGTGTGTGTGTGTGTGTGTGTGTGTGTGTGTGTGTGTGTGTGTGTGTGTGTGTGTGTGTGTGTGTGTGTGTGTGTGTGTGTGTGTGTGTGGGGGGGGGTGAAATGGATGGAGCCATCCTGGGTCACACCTCCAGGTCTATGCATTCTTAAGTGTTTTTTACAGCTAACATCTGTGGTGAGCACATTTAAAAAATAAAAAATAAATCTTCTCTTTCCTCCAAACCTACAGCTACTTCTAATCTCATATAACTTCATATAAGGATTATTTTATTAAGGGGTGATGTAATTAAACATAAAGAAAAAACCAAAATACCCCAGGGTCATTAAGATCTTTAATTTATTGCCAACCTCTTCAGAGAGACTTTGCTGCATTTATTACCAGATTACCCCTCCTTTCTATAAGAGAGGCCCTTATAGTTAGTATAGTAATTAAACATTAGTTCACCATCCGTACACTTCAAGAGAGCCTCCTTAGTTATTAACCCAACTCGTATTTAAAATAAAAAAAAGGCTGGGTAGGAGGGGAATACGGGTATGTGTGTGTGTGTGTGTGTGTGTGTGTGTGTGTGTGTGTGTGTGTGTGTGTGTGTGTGTGTGTGTGTGTGTGTGTGTGTGTGTGTGTGTGTGTGGAGGGAAATCTCTCAGAATGATATCCCCTTTAGCGCAATACAGCATCAGCTACACCACTTATGTGACATACAAGAATAGTGTGTGACAGACAAAAGATGTCCTGTATGGGCTGATTGCGCATGGACATAAACGCTAGTAAAGTCTAATCTGACGGGGGAGACCCGCTGTTGCTGACGGGGGGAGATCCGATGCTGCGGACTATTCGACATGCATCTCTGCATGCGGTGAGCGGAACAAAACACACTCTTCATATATCACACGTAGCTATTTTATTTACCTCTCAAACTACCTAAACTATTTATAGATATGTTTTAGTTTTACTGTCGCGTCACTCATTATTGGACCCGCGACTTTGATACTGTCGTGTTGTCAGGAGGGGGAGAGCAGTCCGTTTATTATTCCCGTGTTATTGTAAATTACTGTACACGTTTTTGAATAGTTAATTAATCTACTATAATTAGTTGGTTTAATATCGAATCATATCAGTTTGTTTCAAAGCTCATTAAATAACATAGAAGACCTTTAACCGGCACTTTTCTAATTCTGCCCCGGAAGATTTAAACTGTAACGAACATGCCGACCGGACAGGAGGGGGGAGGAGGAGGGGGTTGAGAGGGGTGGGGGCTGAGCGGGGTGGGGGGCTACCTGAGAGGATGTAGCACCTGTATGTGAGGGGGAGGGGGTGGGCTGAGGGGGGTGGGGGGGTACCGGGGAGGATGTCACACCTGTACGCGATAACACCTCGAACAAAGGGCTCATTAGCATATCAAAGGGGGGTCATTAACATAATTAGGGGGCGGGACTTAGAAGGTGTGACCTGTCACTTTTTTATGCATACTAATGAGATTGAAGCGGGATTGGTAACACTACTGATGTCTTTTGAAGTTGTATATGTAGGTAATAATACTTTATAGACCCTTTGTTCTTGCGATATAATATGGTTTTATGACATATAAGGATGCCTTTTGAAGTTGTATAGGAGGGTTATAATATTGTATTGACCCTTTGTTCTTGTGATAATATATGGTTTAAAGGGGTATTCTTAGATGGTTTCTTAAAAAACACATTTTTGACAACAAAACTTTACATCTGGTAGAATATTTAGTACTTTGTAAGGAATGTGATTTCCTTAACCTGTTAACCTGTTAAGCCCGAGAGCCCCCGCCCGCGAAACTGTGTCTCAGGGCTTCTTAACATTTAAAAACCTATGAATGTGTCATACCCACCTAACGGGAAGAAACTCAGCTAACTGACGATACGAACCATTTTTACCGAAACAAAACACAAGTCTCACAAGAAGCGTCTAAATAATAATAATAATAATAATACATTACATTTATAAAGCGCTTTTCCTGGTGGTCAAAGCGCTTACAAGCAAGTAAAATAAAAATAACAACAAAAGTAGAAAGTGCTAAGCTAGGTGGAATAAGGGCAAGGGGTTAGTTGATAGGAGTTGAAGGCAAGAGTGAAAAGGTGAGTTTTGAGGGATTGTTTGAATGATGTGAGAGTGTTGGCAGATCTGACGTGGCTGGGGAGGGGGTTCCAGAGTGGGGGGGGGGGGGGGGGTCTGCAGCGAAGGCCCTGTCACCCCAGGTCCGGAGCTTTGTCCTGATGGGCTGCAGTAGGTTAGCTTCAGCAGACCTGAGGCGACGGGTGGGGGTGTGTCGTTGGATGAGGTCACAGAGGTGGGGGGGGGTGGGGGGGGGGGGCAAGGTTGTTGAGGGCTTTGAAAGTGAAAAGTAATATTTTAAAGTCAATGCGGTGTTTGATGGGGAGCCAGTGGAGGTCATGGAGGATAGGGGTGATGTGGTCGGAGCGTCGGGTGGAGGTGAGCAAGCGGGCAGCTGAATTTTGGACATATTGAAGTTTTGTTAGTATGAATGCAGGTGATCCAAAAAGTATGCTGTTGCAGTAATCCAGTCGGGATGTTATAAAGGCATGGATGGGTCTGATGCGGGCGATGTTCTTTAAATGGAAGAAAGCGTTTTTTGTGACCTGGTTGGAAAGTGAGGGTGGGGTCGAGGATGATGCCAAGGGTACGGATGTGAGTGGAGGGGTTGACAATGGAGCCATCGATGGTAAGATAAAAATCTTGGGTTGAGCGGGTAAGTGAGTTTGGGCCAATGATTATAAGTTCCGATTTGTCACAGTTAAGTTTTCGAAAATTGTTTTGGATCCAAATTTTAATGTCAGTGAGGCAGGTGCTGAGCTGGGAGTGTGTGGTTGGAGAAATTGATTTTGTTGAGAGGTAGAGCTGTGTGTCATCAGCATAACAGTGGAACTGGAGTTGGTGCTGATGGAGGATTTGTCCAATTGGGAGGATGTAGATGATGAACAGAAGGGGACCAAGTACAGAACCCTGAGGGACGCCATGATTGACGGGGGCTGTGGGGGATTTGGAGTTGTTAATGGAGATGAATTGATGTCTGTCAGAGAGATAGGATTTAAACCAGGAGAGGGCAGTACCGGTAATGCCAATGGAAGACTGGAGGCGGTTGATGAGGATGGAATGGCTGATCGTGTCAAATGCGGCTGTTAGGTCAAGGAGAATGAGAATTGAGCGGGAACCAGAGTCAGCAGAGAGGAGAATGTCGTTGGTCACCTTGAGTAGGGCAGATTCTGTGCTGTGGCGAGTACAGAAACCAGATTGAAAAGGTTCATGAAGGTTATTGCAGTCCAGATGGGATTTTAGTTGGGAGGCAACAGTTTGCTCCAGAATTGTTGACAGGAATGGGAGGTTAGAGATGGGCCGGTAGTTATTGAGAGAATCAGGGTTGAGACCAGGTTTTTTGAGTATGGGAGTGACAGCAGCGAGTTTCAGAGCAAGGGGGACAAGTCCAGTGGACAGAGAGGAGTTAATGACTGTGGTGATAAGATGAGTGAGTTGGGGGAGGCAGGCCTTGACAAGGGTGGAGGGCATGGGGTCCAGGATGGAAGTTGAGGTATTCATGCCGGTGACTTGGGCAACTATGTCCAGTGAGGTAATTTGTCTGAAGGCTGTAAAAGGGTGCCTGGAAGGAGTAGGGTAGGTTCCAGAAAAGCATGGGTGGTGGACGAGACGGAGGAGTTGGCTGTGTTGCTGTGTATTATTTCAATTTTGCTTTGGAGGAATGAGAGGAAGGATTCACACTTTGAGGTGGTGAAGGAGTTGGAGATATTATCCATGGGGTTGAGGAGCTTGTTAATAGTTGAAAAAAAGGGACTTTGGGTTATTGCTGCCAGATTGTATTACAGAGGAGTAGTGGAAGGAGCGTGCACTGTTGAGGGCATCTTTGTACTGCTGTTGGTGCAGTCTATAAATGTCTTTGTGGATAGTGAGACCAGTTCGTTTAGCATGTCTTTCGAGCTGGCGACCTTTCCTTTTGAGGCAACGGAGATGATCGGTGTACCAGGGGGCCGAGTGAGTGAAAGAGACATACTTGGTTTTATTGGAGCGAGTTGGTTGAGACAGGAGGAGAGAGCATTGTTGTAGGTGTTGACCAGGTCAGTAGGGGAAACATTCTGGGTGACGGTGGAGTGAGGGATGGTGTCAGCCAGTAGGGAGACAGCTAAGAAACTGTTCGTGAAAAAAACATTTTTAGATCGTCTGGGCAAAGAGAAAGGTACTTCAACGCAGAATGGTACAAAAACAGAGAGTGGTTAATTATTTGCAAAACCACTAAACGGGCCTTCTGTGAAATATGCAGATTTGCTGCTGTCAAACGGCTTGTAACTTTCTCAAAATGTGGAGATGATAGCTTTGTTAATACCGGAGTTAATAACTGGAAAAAGTGCCCAAAGCCTCCATGAACAGTTGTCTCTGACTGTACGATGGGTATCAGCTGATTATGTTGTCCATGAAGACTTCATAGGAATGTATGACTGTCCCAAGACTGACGCAGAATCAATAACCCACTGATAAACTGCGATGTTAACAACCTCATGATAACCTCATATGTTTTTAACTTAGGATCATAGGCTACCTGTGTTTAGTCTAGAAAAAGGTAAATGTGTGCATTTTATTATAAAGTTGTGTATATTTACAGACTGTTGCAAAAACTAAGAAGCTTATAAACATCAGGTTTAAAACTAAAAGAGCTTTACAAAAAAGTAACACAATTAAAGATGTTTGGAGTTTTATTTGAGTTATTAATTTACATTTTTTGTCAAAGAGATGCTGATTTGAAACCGTTGTTACATACAGTTACGGCATTTCCTGTTTCTGCCGGAGAGAGGGGAGTTTGTCCCAAAGCTTGCCGCTGTATTTACTCCCTCCATCTGACAGGAGGGAGCCTCATGTGTCACTCCACGGAGTTCACTCCGTCACGGAGGGGGAGTGTGTAGGGCGTGGTTTGGGATTGGGCCATACACACGCACTTTTTTGGCCCCCCCACTTCTAAAGTGAATCCGGCGCGCCTGGCTGTCAGCATCAGCTGTGGGCTTGGCTTGCTGTTTAAAACACCTTTTTTTTATCCATATCTCTCGCTAGAATCTCCCACCATCCAACTAACAACAACAACGTCAAGCCTTTGGGCTCTGAAACTACGGGGCGGGCCGAGGACAAATATACATGCGTTAATCGCACGTTAAAATAATTTGTGTGGTTATTAACGTGTTAACTTGACAGCCCTAGTTGAAATAGTCAATTACTAGCCATATCTTATGTGGATGACAGTTGAACTGGATGATGTAACATTTATGCCATCTGCTGGAAAGAAGACGTATCGTTCTGTTGGCGTCGTTTGGACAACAAAAACAGAGTAAAGCTTTCATTTCATAAACAATCTTTGAGTACAGACACTGTCCTGCAGAGAGCACACAACCCAACAGCACGTTTTTGGTCTAGCATCACTTTACAAAACGTTTGCATTAAGACACTAATGCACTTCCACCATGGCGCGGAGCGCGGTTTAAGCGTGCCCTGTCGTGCCGGGCCCGTTTTTGGTTGCGCTTCCACTAGGCCTAGTTCCGGCCCGGGGCTACTTTTTCACCTCTTTTCTGGCCCGACCAAATCGTGGTTCTATCGGGGCCAACAAACAGGGCTGAGTCGGGCTGAGTTTGCTAAACTAGAGAGAGAATCGCTGGCAAGGGGGCTACAACAAGATGAACATATTTGACCGTGATTTAATTGTAATACACGTTTCAAAATGATGCCAAAGTAACAACATACTGATACCGGTTAGTAAAAACCATGAATTAATGCTTTGACAAGTCTGCAGACAGACGGCAGGCGAAACACCTTTTAAAATGCGTGTTTTCTAGATGGAGATTGGCTAAGCCAACGCAATATATGCTCCGACCGTCCACACTCACAACAACGGCCTATACAGACATAAATAAACCAGCGACTGTATTCGCCATGACAGACAGTCTGTGGTTTGTACTTGTTTAACTTTTGTCTAGTTTCTGAACAGATATGAGGAGCTGTGAGCTTGAGTGCTAACAGCTAACGGCTGTGTTGTTTTTCTGGGGTTCTCATTGAAGATGATGTCACGGCTCCGCCTACACTGCGTTACTATAGTAACTACCCCAGTTCCTAAACTGTAATGGAAGCGCAGCATGAAGTGAGCCGGCCCTAACAAGGCCCAACGCGGCCTAGCAGTACCGAGCGAGGCCGAGGCCGACCGTGTGGTGGAAATGCGCCATAAGACTAGCTGGTCCATTGTAAAGGTCAGTCCACCTTAAATGAGCAGTGGGTGATCAGCAGGTGAAAGGCAGGAAACGGGAACTTGGTCCTGAGGACATGTAACGATTATTAAACAAGAAATAGTCGAGTCAAGGGGTCAAAGAAATTAACATTTGTGATTATTAGCGAATCGGTTGCAGGTGGGTGAAATCAGGCTTAGAGAGTAACGTATTACATGTAACGGCATTAGGTCATCAGGATACAAAATAGGCAAATGTATTCCCTTTAGGGCTGCACGATATTGGAAAAAACTGACATTACAATATTTTTTTCCTCTGCGATATATATTGCGATATGAAAAAATACAGGAATTGAAGAAAAGACAGTTTTTTTTTGTCCGCAAGCTATCCTTTTTTGAACTTTCATGCTATACAATTGGTCTTTTTTTAACGATATTTAACCGGATGAAGGATTTTAGTCACAGACTTCTGGATCTTAAGTTATCAGAGCAACAAGCTGAGCTAGCTCGGTTATCCTGCTGTGATCTGATCAAGAATGATTGTGATTGGTGGTTTGCTGTGCATGCAGAGCCTGCATGTCACTTACTCAAGTACCCCTGACATGAGAGCCGCGCGAGTTTTCCTTTTGTAACAAGCAGCAAAATAATTGTAATATGACGTGTTTGAGTTAATTTGCCGACTTATTATCGAACGTCCTAAAAAAGAAATTAAATTAAATAAAAATCGTCCTGCATGCGCATAACGTGATTATCCTCACGACACGATATATCGTGCAGCCCTACTTCCCTTACAGTTACAGAGGCAAAAACAATCAGATAACAGGTACATTTATGTAAAACAGGGCTCATTAACAGGATAGCAATGATACCAAACATTTAGAAATAAAGAACAATACATCAAATCATCCTATATCTCTATATGGAAACTTGGAGCCCTCAATCCAAAATAAAATGGTTCATCAACAGTCAGTGGTTAATGTATGAATCAGAAAATCAGTATGACAAAAACATTAAACATATTGTCCACTTATGTTGATAAAGATGGAGTTCACTTAAGTATTTTATGAATGTTGTGCGACAATGTTAATCCAGTCAGACAGATTTTTCTCATGTGTGAACTGTCTTAAAGGGCCCATGTCATGCTTTTCCGGTTATTACCCGTCCCCTTGTGTGTTATGAAGGTTTTTATGCATGTAAACGGTCTGCAGAGTCAAAAACCCTCAAAGTACACCCTGTAGGGAGTAAAACTCTAACACAGAAAATACCTCCCCAAAACGCCTCGTTGGAGATTTCTCATGTTCTTCCTGGGCATCGTGACGTCTGGATACCCAGTAGCCACGCCCAGAGCTATGACGCACCCTCTGCCAGCCAAGCATATATACTGTTGGAATCTCAGGTTCAGTTCAAAACAGTGCTAACTGGGCTAACGAAGTTGCTAGCGTTTACATATATCAACTACAATGTCAGCAGATGGCCTTACATGTTTCTCATAGCAGGAGAATGTCTGCCTTCACACACAAAATACTCATAGACAGTATACTCCGGGTGATTTACCCTACGGTCAGTACATTATAGTTGGCGTTCCTAACCGAGCTACCGTTCAGGGCAGAGAGTGAATACCGGTGAATACACATACTTTACAGAGATGCTGTATGCGAAACCAATTTGAGTTTGGAAAATTGCACAGTATAAATCTATTTTAGTAGACCTCAACAATGGAATTATGATCAGTGGAAATGGCCATGACATGGGCTCTTTAAGACTTATTCATTGTCCTCTCCATCAGCTTCTGTTTCCATGTGTTCAGCTGATTGGAGGCTCTGCCTCTCTGTTATCCTCAGTTTGAATTTCATTAAGCTGTGAGGACTGATGACCAACACACTTGTGTCTTTTGAAATAACCATGCCATTTAAATCTTTTGTCACAAACATTGCAGCTTTATATTTACTCTCCTGTGTGGACTCTCATGTGTGTCTTCAAACCTCTACTCTGTGAAAAACCTTTCTTACAGACTGAGCAGCTGTGTGGTTTCTCTCCTGTGTGGACTCTCATGTGTAGCTTTAAACTTTCACTCTGTGAAAAAGCTTTCTTACAGACTGAGCATCTGTATGGTTTCTCTCCTGTGTGGATTCTCATGTGTTTTTTTAAATTTCGACTCACTGAAAAAGATTTGGTACAAACCAAGCAGCTAAAGGGTTTCTCTCCTGTGTGGATTCTCATGTGTTCCTTTATATGTCCACTCTGTGAAAAAGATTTGGTACAAACCAAGCAGCTAAAGGGTTTCTCTCCTGTGTGGATTCTCATGTGTTCCTTTAAATGTCCACTCTGTGAAAAAGCTTTCTTACAGACTGAGCATCTGTATGGTTTCTCTCCTGTGTGGATTCTCATGTGTTTTTTAAAACTGTCACTAACTGCAAACGATTTGGTACAAACCGAGCAGCTAAAGGGTTTCTCTCCTGTGTGGATTCTCATGTGTTCCTTTAAACCTCCACTCTGTGAAAAAGCTTTCTTACAGACTGAGCATCTGTATGGTTTATCTCCTGTGTGGATTCTCATGTGTTTTTTTAAACTGTTACTAAATGCAAAATATTTGGTACAAAATGAGCAGCTAAAGGGTTTCTCTCCTGTGTGGATTCTCATGTGTTCCTTTAAACCTCCACTCTGTGAAAAAGATTTCTTACAGACTGAGCATCTGTATGGTTTCTCTCCTGTGTGGATTCTCATGTGTTTTTTTAAAGTTTGACTTAATGCAAAATATTTCGTACACACAGAGCAGCCAAATTGTTTCTTTATAGCACTACGGCTTGAATCACTGAGAGATTCTTGTCTATTTTTCAGTGATTTTGAGGCTGAAGCAGATTCTCTGGTCTCCTTCCAATCAGCACTGTCTTCAGTGTCAGGTTCAGAAGAGTCTCCAGTGTCAGGTTCAGAAGAGTCTCCAGTGTCAGGTTCAGAAGAGTTTCCAATGTGAGGTTCAGAAGAGTCTCCAGTGGCATACTCAGTCTTTGGTTGTAAACTGCTCTCTGGATCTGAGTTCCTGGCTGGTTCTGGTCCTCGACAGTCATCTCCATCAGCTTCTGTTTCCATGTGTTCAGTTTGTCTTTGATGAGGCTGTGAGGACTGAGGTTTCTCTTCATCATCTTCACTCTTCACAGGGTCAGGAGTGAAAGTGGACTTGGTGATATCAGCCTCCTCCAGCTCCTGAAGCTGCTCTCTCTCCTGACTGATCCTGAGTTCCTCCTGTTCCTGCTTAATGTGTGGGGGGGGCTCTGGGTCCTCCTGGTCCAGACTGGTGCTCCAATCCTGCTGGTCAGGGAGAACCTCTTCTTTAACCACCACCAGTAGCTGGACGTCTGCAGGTAACAGGAAACACACAGTCAGAAAAAACTGTTAAGTATTAGCAATTCAAAATCTGATCACCATTAAAATGGGAGATATTTTGCAGCCCTAATAATGCCTTTGTTTTTACTTTCATATTATCTTTTAGTCCCACCTATTGTGTATTTTTGTTGTCTCAATTCACCTTCTGTAGCCCAGCCCCTTTCCAGTTCCAGTTTAGCAGTAGCTGCAATGTAAACAAGGAATTGTATTTGGCATTGTTCAGATACACTATGCCTCTAGAATGAAAATACTCCGTTACAAATTAAAATCTTGCATTCAAACCTTATTTAAGTAAACGTTCGCAAGTATTAACAGAAAAATGTACAGCACCTTCTAATGTAAAAGTAATGATACTGCAATGACATTTTCGCGGGGGCAAAACGCAACATCTTGCAAGAAACAGCGTCTGAGGGCTTCTTAACATTTAAAGGTCCCATGTCATTCTTTTCCAGTTATTACCCGTGCCCTTGTGTGTTATGTAGCTTTTTATGCATGTAAACGGTCTGCAGAGTCACAAACCCTCAAAGTACACCCTGTAGCGAGTACAACTCTAACACAGAAAAGGCCTGTCTATGCTGCTCCAGAATGCCTCGTTGGAGATTTCTCTTTTTCTTCCTGGTACCAAGTGACGTAACGACGACCAAAATGGACTCATTGGTCCAAATGGACCAATCCGCGGAGCCGTTATGTTACGTCCGCAGCACAATGGAAGATGTTGAGTTTTTGGATGAAATGAATAGCACATCAAACATGAGAAATGTGATCATGAAACTCCCATTTAAACTTAGGGAAAAGTGGAGAACAACTGCATATGCATACTATGAACACAATAAGACAAGAGCAAAGTTTCCAATATTGGTCGACTTCATTGAAAAGCATGCACACATTGCATCAGACCCCATGTTTGGAGACATACAGGATGTCATGCCAAAAAGGGATATTAAAGTGTACAAATCACCCAGCAATAAGCCAGCTCATGGTTATAAGGGAAGTTGTGTGTTACTGTGACAAGCCCAATAATCAGTGAGGAGCAAAAACCTTTCCAAAACATCAAATCAGACCATAAAGGCATTACTGTTAAGAGGCGCTGTGTATTTTGTGCAGGAGAACACACCTCTGAAACATGTAACATGAACAAAAAATCTCACAATGAAAAGGTTGACTGCTTAAAAGCACAAGGAATTTCAAATCAAATCAAGTTTTATTTATAAAGCACATTTAAAAGCGATTTTTGGTCGAGCCAAAGTGCTGTACATGTAATAAAAACACATTACTACAATCACAATAAAAGACAATAAATTACAACAGATATATATAAAAAATTAAAATAAAACACAAGGAAAAGTCAGGAGTCGTACTCCGCTCTAACTAGAAGGCCAGAGAGAAGAAGTGTGTTTTTAGTGTAGATTTAAAAACCCCTAGGGTCTGGGCCGACCTCACATGGAGGGGCAGAGTGTTCCAGAGCCTAGGGCCAGCTGCTGCGAAGGCTCGGTGCCCTCGGGTTTTAAGCCTGTTCTTGGGCACTACCAGCAGCAGCTGGTCAGCAGACCTTAAAGCTCTGGCTGGGGTGTAGCGCTGGAGGAGTTTGGCTATATAGGCCGGAGCCAGCCCATTTAGTGCTTTAAAAACAAATAAAAGGATTTTAAAATCAATTCTGAACCGAACTGGAAGCCAGTGTAGTGAGGCCAGAATTGGGGTGATGTGGTCACGCTTTTTGTGGCCAGTCAGCAAACGTGCAGCTGCGTTTTCGACCAGCTGCAGGCGTTTAATTGAGGCCTGGTCCATACCCACATACAGAGCGTTGCAATAGTCCAGTCTTGAGGTAACAAAGGCGTTAATAACCCTTTCTAAGTCATTAAAAGATAAATACGACTTGGTTTTGGCCAATAGTCTTATTTTAAAAAAGCAGGATTTGACTACAGTGCTGACCTGCTTGTCGAATTTAAAAGTGCTAGTGAAGGTCACTCCAAGGTACATGACCGAGGGGAGGATGTTTTTTTTGAGAGAGCCCAGAATATCAACCGGAGAGGCTGGAGGTTGGGGTCCAAAAAAGATGACCTCAGTCTTGCTCTCGTTGAGGTTGAGAAAGTTTTTGCTCAGCCAGGATTTTATCTCTGTTAAGCAGTCCATCAACTGCTGTAGTGAGTGTTTGACATTTGCTTTGAGAGGCAGATATATCTGTACATCATCGGCGTAGCAGTGGAAGGGAATATTATGTTTTGTGAGAATTGAACCTAGGGGCAGTATGTACAGTAGAAAAAGGATGGGGCCCAGAATCGAGCCTTGGGGAACCCCACAGGTAAGAGGGGCTTTGGCAGAGGAGAAGGCACCTAGCTGTACCGAGAAGCTACGGTCTGTCAGGTAGGACCTGAACCATGCAAGGGCAGAGCCTGTGATGCCAGCGGACTGTTCAAGCTGTGACAACAGGATGCGATGGTCCACAGTGTCAAAGGCAGCTGTCAGGTCTAACAGCACCAAGACAGCGGAGCTACCTGAGTCGGCGGCTAGGAGCAGATCATTAAAAACTCTTAAAAGGGCTGTTTCAGTACTGTGCATGGGTTTGAAGCCAGACTGAAACTTTTCATGGATTCCATGCATGGTTAAAAAAGACTGCAGCTGGGCGTAGACTACTCGCTCCAGGGCTTTTGATAAAAAAGGTAGAGATTTTTCTTTTTAAGTAGTGGCTTAACCACGGCATGTTTGAAGGCAGCTGGGACACATCCTGAGCTAAGAGAGGTGTTTAAAAGTAATAAAATACTTGCTCCAACTGAATCAAAAACATCTCTGAGAAGGCGAGAGGGAATGATGTCTGAGGTGCAGTTTGTCGGCCGCAGGTGCTTGACTACATCCGAGAGAGAAGAGAGGGATACAGGCTCAAAGTGGTCGAGGACAGCAGGGCACAGAAAAGGAGCAGGATCTGGGGTAGCACTAGTGTGGGCTAGCCTAAGAGCAGATACTTTTTCAATAAAAATGTTTTAAGAAACTTATCACAGAGAGTAGTCGATGGGACAATAGAAGAAACATCACAGGGATTAATGATAGAGTTGAGGACATTAAAAAGAACCTGAGGTTTATGGCTGTTTTTGGAGATTAACAGAGAAATGTGCTCTGTTTTGGCTGCTTTGACTGCCGTCTGGCAGTCAGAAAGGCAAGCACGAAGGATTTCTAGGGAGACATGGAGTTTATCCTTTTTCCATTTTCTCTCTGCACGTCTGCAAGCGCGTCTGAGAGCATGAGTACAGTCATTGAGCCACGGCTCTGATAGAACTTTGGTGCGTCTAAGCGTAAAAGGAGCAACAGAATCCAGTATTAGTGTGCATGTCGAGTCAAACATGGAGATAAGCTCATCAGCATTAAAAGCACAGTTCACATCTAATTTACAGATCGGAGAAGCATTAAAAACATCAGAGAACTGTGAGGCAGTCAAGGGGTTAATCGAACGCAGACGACGCGCAGGGGCACGTGATTCGACTCCTGCGGAAGGGATGGAGGTTGTAAACAGAACCGGTAAATGGTCTGAGATACGCGTTGCTGCACATATTTCATCCACAGATACAGACAGTCCAAACGATAATACTAAGTCCAAAGTGTGTCCTTTTTCGTGTGTTGGGCCAGCCACGGACTAAACAAGACCAAAAGAATCAAGGAGATTTAAAAAGTCCCTAACCAGAGGTTTGGACTCGCAACACACATGGACATTGAAGTCTCCGGAGATCAAAACACGATCATATTTCACCATGATCCCGGACAGAAAGTCAGAAAAGTCACTTATGAAATCCTTATTGCACTTTGGCGGACGATACACGACTGCGCAGAGTATAGGCGAGGCCGGGTTCAGTTCAAAAAGCTGCAACTCAAAGCTAGCATAGCTAGTTACAGGGTGAAGCAATCAGCATTGGAGGCTAGCTCTAAACACTGATGCTATGCCCCCACCATGGCCGGTGGCACGGGGGGAGCTGGAGAATGTACAGTCAGGAGGAAGAAGTTCAGAGAACGGTGTATACTCGCCAGCGTGGACCCAGGTCTCCGTCAGGAACATAAAATCCAGTTCACGAGAGGTGAAGAAGTCGTTTAGCAGGAACGTTTTGTTTGCTATCGACCTAGCATTTAGCAAAGCCATGCAAAGTTCTCAGCTGACGAAGATGTGCGTGTTGAACGCCGCGCGGGCCGGGAGCAGTCAGTCGGGCAGGAGGAGCTGCCAGCGGGCCCAGCAGAGTCCGCAGCTCCGGAAAAACAGGGCGAATCCACCGATCCCTCACATGGCGTGCAGCGGGAGGGCCATGACATCCGAGGCGTGGATAAGTCCCAGGAGAAGCCGTCAGGTATGCCTTAAGATGGACCAGTGCACCACCACGCTTTCCCCGTCGTCTAAAGCGCTTTCGGCGAGGCAGGATGCAGGGCAACCGGCGCAGGTAGGTGGGAATATTCTACAGTAGAGGGGGGGGGGGACGATTTATGGTTGCCAGATGTAGGTTTGGGCAGCAATATCAACTCCAGTGAGGGTCTGAGGTGGAGGAGAGCTTGGCGATCGTAAACGAGCAGAGCAGAGACATTCTGACAAACATAAAACAAAAACAGGATAGCTAAAAGGTAGAGAGCTGAGGGAGCGGCGAGCCGACACAGGCGCCATCTTTTGTCATCAAATTTGCTTTGGCTGTCTAACGAAAGGTCATCTAAGCAAAGACTGTCAGAAAAGAATGAAATGTGAAGTTTGTTCAATGAAACATCCAACAATATTGCACATCTACAAGAAAAAGATTGAACAAAAAGACAACTCTGATAATTACACCCAAGCAGCTTCTGTAAGTAGTGCATTAGTCTCTTTAAATGGCAGAAACCACACTGGTGGTCAACAAACCCTACCAATTATCCCAGTTCAAATAAAGTTGTCAAACTCGAACCAGACTGTGCAGACTTACGCATTTATGGATCAGGGAAGCACTGCAAGTTGTTGTACTCAAGCCCTTCAACAAGATGTGCATGCCAAGGGCAAGAGAACAAAAATCGTCTTAAAAACAATGGGTCAGGAGAAAATGATTGACACTTCCTTTGTCAAAGGTCTTGAAGTGAGTTGCATCGAAGGCAATGATTTTTATCAGCTGCCTAAAGTATACACAAAAGAGGAAATTCCTGCTGGAAAAGAGCACATTCCCACTCAAGAAAAATAAATGGAAATATCTAAGAGAAATTAAGTTGCCTGAATTGGATTGTGAAATCGGGTTGCTTATAGGAACAAATGCACCAAAGCTAATGGAGCCGTGGAAAATAATAAACAGTCAAAATAGAGGACCCTTTGCTGTTAAGACAGTCCTAGGTTGGGTTGTGAATGGACTGAATCAGGAAACCACTGAATCTGAGAATACTTCATGTGCTGTTGTTAATCGGATATCAGTGACAGATTTAAGTGAGCTGCTGGTGCAGCAATACAATCATGACTTTCCAGAGAAACGTTGTGATGAGAAGAAAGAGATGTCAGTTGAAGACAAACAATTCTTAAAGATCATGTCAGATTCAGCTGAAATCAAAGATGGACATTATCAGCTTGAACTTCCATTTAAACAGAAGAATATCATGATGCCAAACAATCGCAAACTTGCAGAGCAGAGAGCAGAATCATTAAAAAAGGAAATTCAAAAGGAACAAAGTTTTCCATGATGAATATAAAACATTCTTGGAGGCTGTGATAGCAAAAGGTCACGCTCAGCTACTGCCCCAAGAGCAGCTCAAACCTGAGAGTGGAAATATGTGGTGCATACCACGTCATGGGGTTCATCACCCAAAGAAGGGCAAGATTTGTGTAGTGATCGATTGTTCTGCATCTTATCAAGGATATTCATTCAATGAAAAGCTTATTCAGGGTCCCAATCTTACCAACACGCTACTTGGTGTGCTCATTCGATTCAGACAAGAACAAATAGCTTTCATGGCTGATTTCGTGGGGATGTATCATCAGGTCAAGGTGGCTCCTGCCGATCAAGATTATCTTCGCTTTCTTTGGTGGCCAGGAGGAGATGTCAGTTTACCTCTCGCTGAGTACAGGATGACAGTACATCTATTTGGTGCCACTTCATCAGCAAGTTGTGCAACCTATGCTCTTACTAAAACCGCTGCAGGTGCTGATCTCTCTCTCTCTCTCTCTCTCTCTCTCGCGTCCGGTTATACTTCACTCGCGTTTATGTCCAAATCCATCAGATCTAGCTAGTTTTAGCTAATGATATGGCTGCTGCCCCTCCCTACACGCAGATCACGCAGACTCAAACCTCATCTTATGCCCAAATTCCAGCTGAGAGGGTCTTCTCTATAGCTGGCCTGATTGTGAAACGCCTCCGCACCCGCCTCTCCGCTGAGCATGTAGACATGCTCATATTCTTAAACAAGAATGAGTATTGAATAGCTGCATTCTGTGCATAGGCCCTGTTATAGGTTGTTGATCTCTGTTGTAATAGGGTTACGTTACCCTAACCGGTTATGTTGTTCGTGTATGATCCCTCTTTAATTTAAAAACCAAGTTATGTTTTAAGCATGAAAGCTGTAGGCCTATAGCTGTATAACTGTTCAAACTGTGATCACCAGTTCAATACATTTGACAAATTCGACCAAATCAAATAAAGCTGATTGAGAAGGAGATGAGAGTGTTTAATGACTCTATGAGAGGTCTCACAATCTCAAAGGATAACTTGGATAAGGCTGAAGCAGCAGTGTTGTGTTCTTTTGTGTCTTTTCCAGAGGAAGTGGACACTTTGAAAAGGGGAAAACCTATCAAAGGAAGTAGTGCCCAACCATTCTTGGAAAACACCACCATGTCTCTAAAACTATACTTCGAGATATTCATCAACAAGTTGGTCACAGTGGAAGGAATCATGTTATCCAGGTTAAGACAAAAATACTGGATACCATGTGCCAATGCATTAGCCAGAAAAATGATATCTGAATGTACTGGGTGTATCTCAATGTCGAGGAAAGCTGCTCCAGAGCCACTATTTCAAGGATACTACGTCATCGAGTGCCGCCGAAGGACTGTTCCAATGTCCAGGATACTTGGAATTCTACCGAGGCCGGCGTCCTTCGTTGAGGGAAATTTCGAGGCTGCACATGTGTAGCCTCTGCGGTCTTAAAATCCCCACAATGCTTAGTTTGCGGAAGGACCAATTTCCAAAATCTTTGGCGGAAATCGCGCTCCATTTAAGGCGGGGCCTCGCATATGACGCACACCTGCACACCTGTTAGCCTGTTCCACCATTCTTCGTTTTCCGAGGCTAGGAAGGATTTTTGCCTCGCTTCAGAAGGAACTGACTCGGAGGGACTTGTTCTACCAAGGAAGTGTCCTCTACATTGAGAAACACCCACCGTGTGCAGACGCATGCATGGAAATGCAGGAGAACAAAACATTTCAGATCTGCCAACAGACAGAATTATACCAGACCTACCACCATTCACATATGTTGGAGTGGATTACTTTGGCCCCCTGGAAGTGAAAAGAGGACGAAGCATTGTGAAACGATATGGAGTTATCTTTACCTGTCTAACAACCAGAGCGGTGCACTTGGAAGTAGCTCATTCGTTGGATACAGATTCATGCATTAATGCCTGCAGACGTTTCATCAGCAGAAGAGGCCAAGTATTGGAGATGAGGTCAGACAATGGGACTAATTGCATTGCCACTGAAAGATAGCTGAAGGGATCTATAAAAGAGTGGAATCTGAGCAAAATAGAACAAGCCCTCCAGCAAAACAGGGATGCAAACTCATCAGGTATGAAAAAGGTGACAAGGATCCGAGCCCCCCGACCCCACGGAATATCGGCTTTAAAATGAGGAATAACAGAGGATTTTAGCAGTCAGAACAACTAAAGCAGTTCATAATAACAGAAACGCCAAAGACTCACATCTAATAGAAATGTATAAAAGCATTTATTTTAATTGTGTAGCAGTCAGTTTATAATTTTGGCAGCACTGTTGAGCATTTTGAAAATGTATTTTCATGCCTCTGTGCAAGGCTTAGTCTTTCTATCTTTATAGCCAGTGGTGTAAAGTAACTAAGTTCATAAACTCAAGTACTATACTTGGGTACAATTTTGAGATACTTGTACTATATTTAAGTATTTCAATGTTTTGCTACTTTGTTCTTCTTCTCCTCTACAGTTCAGAGGTAACTGGTGTACTTTTCCTCCACTACATGTATTTAATACCGTTAGTTACTTTACAGATGTGGATGAATGATGTGAAATATAATCAAGTGTTAAATCAGACTTTAGTTCCACCTAGAGTAAATTCACAAGCTACCCTGCAGTATACAAAGTCATTCAAACTAGCTGCACCTTTACCAGCTTTGAGAACACTTTCATGATCAATCATTATAAAACATATCATATATATTATTCTGAAATGGACCAATCTGCACAATGACTACTTTTACTGTCGCTACTTTAACTATATTTTGATGATAATACTTTTTTACTTTTACTTGAGGAACATTTTGAATGCAGGACTTTTACTGTAACAGAGTATTCCTACACTCAGGTACTTCTACTTTTACTCAAGAACAAGATCTGAGTACTTCTACTTTTACTCTAGTACAAGATCTGAGTACTTCTACTTTTACTCAAGTACAATATCTGAGTACTTCTACTTTTACTCAAGTACAATATCTGAGTACTTCTACTTTTACTCAAGTACAAGATATATACTTATACCACCTCCGTTTATAGCCTATGAAAATAACTATTTGAAAACGAAGGCTAAAGCTAACGTTAGCAGATAGTGACAATGTATGCTAGTTAGCTAGCTCAACGATTCCTTAAATAATATTGCGACAGAAAAACTTTTCAGTGCACATCACGCTCTGCCGCTCCGACAGGGAGCTCTGCTCTGAACACCTGAACGGCCCGTTCAGCTGTTCACCAGCGGTCCAGTCTGTGCCACAGTGAGTCCGGACCGCACAGTTAATATTAACGAACGCACCGTAGGTAATGTAGCTGCTGAAGCTAGACCCTCATCCCGGAGCAGCAGAGCCTTATTATACATCCATGAGCAGAGCCGACAGGCAGGAAGACTCGAGCACACAGCTCGCGCTTCATTATAATATATAAAAAAAGAACACCATGCGTGTCATGATGGCACATAACAGCTCGCGGCCGCAGATTACTCCGGGTCCCAGACCCCCCCCATACCCCAAAAATATTTGTATTGCAGATCTACATGAATCACACAAACGACCTATTTTGGATTCAAAACGGCGAATTTCGCCGAAAGGTGACAAGTTTGCATCCCTGGCAAAAGGATGTGAAATGGACCTTCAATCCTCCTTACGGAGCACATCATGGCGGAGTATGGAAAAGACTAATCTGGCTTGTAAAGAAAATTCTGCTATCCATCACAAAACAACAAACACTTGACGACGAAAGCCTTTCAACAGTTCTGTGTGAAGTTGAAGGAATTCTCAACAGCCGACCAATAACTAGTGTCAAATGATCCAAATGACTTGGAGCCTCTCACACCAAGCCATTTGCTGCAGTTCAAGGTCAAACCTGCGTTGCCCCCAGGCTTATTCCATCAGCAAGATACATACTCAAGTGCAGTACATAGCAAATTTGTTTTGGACCAGATGGATCAAAGAATATACCACTTTCGCTAGAAAGACAGCAATGGAATCTCATTAACTGGTTTAGCCCGAGAGCCCCCGGTAGAGGGGGCTGCAGGTTTTTTTTTCTTTCACAAAACTGTTTTTAATATTTCAAAACCTATTAATGTGTCATACCAGATTAACGGGAATAAACTCAGCTAACTGACAGTACGAACCATTTTTACCAAAACAAAAACACAAGTCTCATAAGAAGCGTCTAAATGACCCCTTAGCGAAAAAATGCTAACGCATAAGTGCATTAGCCCCGCGCACCAACGGAGAGAGAATAACTTATGGCAACACAAAAAAAAACATGGTAGCGGTGGAGTGATGAGGAGGTGTCGGTGTTTTTCGCCTGCCGTCTTTTCTGCAGACTTGTCAAAATAAAAGTAAGCAAAACACTACTTTTGAATTCATTATTGAATTGTGTGCATAATAGGGGTGTAACAGTATACGTATTTGTACCGAAATTATTCTGTATGAGCCCTTCGGTTCGGTACACGTGTGTACCGAAGTGTACCGAGCGAATATGATGTTAAACGTAAAAAATTGAGAACGTGAACAACTTTTTGGAAGTAATCTCAGGTGCTGTAATCTCAGGTGCTGTTCAACGCGTCATAGAGCGGCCAAGTCATATCATTGGACGAGAGGCATACTATGAGAGCTGGTCACAGGGATACGTTCAAATGTAGTCAGTAGTTTGAGGAACTGTCGAAATGGCGAACGCAAATAAAGTAGAGCTCGAAAATCCTCCAGCATCATTGAAGTCTCCGGTTTGGGAACATTTTGGTTTTGCAGTTACGTACAAGGATGACGGACAAAGACAGGTGGACCGAACCAAAGCTGTTTGTCGGCATTGTTCAACTAAAATTGGTTACGCGGCTGGCAATACATCAAACATGCACACTCATTTGAAAAGGCATCCCCCGAACGTGAATATCACCGGTACCAAAAGAAAAAAGACTGAAGTGCAAACTCAACTCCCACTAGCAATTAAGCCTCCACCACTCGCAAAAAGTTCAGACCGAGCCAAAGCTATTACAAAAACGCCAAATATCCTTATGTTGCCATGTTAGCAAAGCGCTACCTGGCTGTATCTGCTACCTCTGTCCCTAGCGAGAGGGTGTTCTCCACAGCAGGAGACATTGTTAGTGCCAGCAGATCTGCCCTTTCGGCAAGCAATGTGGACAAGTTAATTTTTCTTTAAAAAAACATGAAAATACAAGTAAGCAAGTCCTAATGTCAAGCCGGCTGCTTAGGTACTAGTACAGTACAGTTCAAATACAGATTATTTCAGTTCATCGAAATGCTGCACCTTAATATCTATTTTATCATATTTTCTATTTATTTGAGTGAATACATTATTCACAGTTTAATAATAATTAAAAACCCCAAAAAGATATTTTATGTTTTGTGATCATTTTTTCTGCTGTACCGAAAATGTACCGAACTGTGACCTAAAAACCGAGGTACGTACTGAACCGAAATGTTTGTGAACTGTTACACCCCTAGTGCATAACAATGCAATTAATCGCAGAAAATAATTTGATTAATCATGATTAAAATGTTTAATCGTTGCCCAGCAATAATAAACAGTCAGAAGTGTTACCAAATTGTTTAACGTGTTACCAAAAGAGTTTAAAGCAGGGCTGTCCAAACCTTTTTCACCGAGGGCCACATACAGAAAAACATACGAAGGGCTGGGGCACTCATAAAGGTGAGGTATATTGCCTCATCAGTTAAAGGGGACCTATCATGCAAAATGCACTTTTGTACGTCTTTTATACATGAATATGTGTCCCCGGTGTTCCAGGGAACTCACCAAGTGTCAGAAAACACAACCCTCTCTATTTTCCTCCATACCCAAATCTCTAAAAAAGGGGCTGCAACGGATCTGATAAAAACTGATCCAGATTTGAACACTTCACTGACGTCAGTAAAGTGGCGCTACGGCTATTGGGCCAACTCTCCACCAATCAGGGGAATGTGGGGTTGGGCCACGGCCGGCCATTGCAGTTTGAAAGCGCTGGAGACGCTGTAGTACATATGCCAGGCCTGTAAGTGGCGCTGTAGTCTGCCACATAAGCAGCGAAGAAGACTTCCCGTGCATATGGTAACCATGGTTACCCTTCTGTTTATTCTCCGCTTTTTTTCCTCCCTCCCCGAGGCAAGCGCTTGCTCCCGCTGCTTTAATTCAATGCAATCCCTCCCCGTCGAGGCAAGCACTGTAATTCTCTCCGGTTAGTCCACCAGCAGATGACAAACACCCACCTCTCCACCTCTTCCAAGGAACGAGGGGACCGTGCGGCAGAGTTTCAGTTAGGTTTTCTTTCGCCGGTCAAGAATTCCGTTAAAGTTTAAATCTTCTGGACAAAATTAGAAAAGTGCCGGTCAAAGGTCTTCCTTGTTATTTATTGAGCTTTAAAACAAATGAATAACGACTCTATAGGCCTATAATAACATGGAGGACGGAGATCTATTTTTCTCCCCCTCTTCTGACTTCATCAGAGCACGGCTCCCCTCTCCTGCAGGGGAGCGTGGTCAGCTGCAGCTCACAGAATCAGCCCCGTAGACAGCAAACAGCAAATAGAGCGAAATGAGGCATGGCTGAAATGCATGATCTGTTTGGAATTTTGAAAACAGAAACGTATAAATATACCTTATGGCCCAACAATATATCATTTAAATATAGCATGATAGGTCCACTTTAAGTTATAAGTTAGCAACATGTAGGTAAATTAGGCTCGATACTATGCTTTAAGAAAAAAAACGCCTAAATCACAGCTCTCTATAGGGTTTCATTTATCTTGTTGGCAGCTCATCCCTTAAAAACAGAAGTCTCAGAGTGATTATAATAAGATGAAATATGAAGGGTCTATTTCAAGCTTGTTATGAAAATAAGTTATTAGGCTTTTTGTATCAACTAAGATTTGTTAGAAAATGTTATCAACATGAATTGACTGAATTTATTTTAAAAGTGGGCTTATTAACACATGAATACTACTGTGTAATATATCTGTACATATATATTTAAGAAGTACAATATAAGAAAAGCAAAAGTTTCATTTGTGGGCCATATTTCATTATACTTTTTGAATTAGCTGAGGGCCAATTCAAAATGGCCAGCGGGCCGCATTTGGCCCCCGGGCCGTAGTTTGGACACCTCTGCTTTAAAGTGTTAATGAAGAGTAAAGGGAACAGACCTTCTCTGTGTATCCGAAGCTGAGGCTGTGAAACAGCGTCCAGTAGTTTCTGGAGTCTCTCGTTCTCCTCTTTGGAAAGAGACAGCTCCTCCTCGAGCTCTGCTATCGTTTTTTCAAACCGAGCAAATATATCTTCAGGAGCAGCAGTGAGTCGCTGCTTCTTCAACGACAGCAGCATTTGGACTTTACTCATGTTTACTAGATCACCTTTTCCTGCAAACTCCGTTAAACACACCGTTTCTCTCTTCACCAAACTCTCAATCTGACTAGTGTTGCTAACGTGTTTCCAGCTAGCATGCTAAGCTAGCTCCTATAGTCCGAGGTAAACGCTCCAGAAAAAAAGAGCACAGAGTCTATTCGGAGGTTTATCCAGACACACAGATGATGGATCAGTAGTGCTGGAGCTCACAAACGCTTTCTCAGGAACACAGAGAGAGAGAACCGTAGCGACGAGACGCCTCATGGATCCAGGTTAGAAAGAGCTGGGAACTTCACTTCCGGTGAAGACGCCTCCTTCTTCTTCTCTCGGTTTTTGGCGGATTGCAAACAACTTTAAGGTGCATACTAGTGATGTTACGTGTTGTGCCGAGGCTTCGGAGCGTGTGTCGAGTAATCCCCGAAGCTTTTTGTGAAGCATGTATCGAGGCTTGTATCGTTTTGGGCCAGTGACGTCATCGATGACAAACGAAGCCTCGCTGCCTGTCGATACCACGTGACTGCTTCAGGAAGCGATTCAGATCGGTTGAACCGTTGAACCACAACGCTCATAATACCCATGGATGTATAATAAGAACCATATTACCCCTCCTGTACCCGGGCCCGGTGGTGACACGATGGAATTAAAAGAACTCAGACCCTCACTTATATAGAGGTCGGAACATGTCATAAGTATAAATAGATACAAGCATAAATAAATGTAGGAATAAAAACATGAATAAATAAATGAATAAATATGGTGTAGTGTTTTCAGGGAGTTTCAGCGTGTGTGCTGTGGCTCAGCTGGAAAGCAGTTGACTCACGACCGCAGGGTCCCTGGTTCAACGACTGAACAATACATATTTTTTGTTGTTTATAAAAGCTACAGCTAAATGAGATAATGTAGTTAATAAATGTATTCTTTGATATGGTTTAGCCTTTCTCAGGCTACAACATGGTTACGTTTATGAATATTATTAAGGAATACAAATCCCTCTTTGCAATGTTTACGAGCCTCCTTAGGCTTTTCAATCACAATCATTCAACTGGAATAAAAACAATATTGTTAACATGAACATATGATTTAATGTTCGTTGTTTAGAGTTATTCTAAGGCTTTACTCATTGGGAACTCGGTATGAGATACAGCACACTATTGAGATGTCCAATCTGCCTGTTTTACACACTTTGACCAACAGGGGGGTTTGTGTTCAAATGAAGCCCATGATGAAGCATCATGAGATTAACCCTTTTGCGAACCAATTGGCTGGAAAGCTTCAAAGCTTCATAAGGCTTCATCTCGCCATCACTAGTGCATACCGCCACCTACTGTACATGAGTTTGAATCATCATATCATTCCATCTCTTAACTCATGGACGTATATATCTATGATCTAATCAAAAATAAATAAATAAACAAAAAACATAAATAAATAAAACAAAACAAAACAATAATCCATGGTTTCAACATTCTAACCTAATGTTACATTATTTGTCCTACCCCAGTTTCCCTCAGAAAGGTAAACAGTGCCTTTCTGGTAGCTCTTACTCCCTCTCCTTCTGTTCCCAGAATACCAACCACACTCCATTCCCTCTCTGCCTCTATCACTTTATCCTTTAGTTTTTCTCTTTCAGCTTTATAGATGTCACAATGTAATAAGATATGTTCCACATGTTCTTTAACTCCACAGCTCCCACACGTGTCACTGTCACTTTTCCCCTTGACATACAGCGTACCATTCAATGCTGTGTGATTTAGTCTGAGTCTAGCTATCATGATTTCCTCCCTTCTGTTTCTTTCTTTATAAATATTCATTGCAATTGTGTTTTGAACTTTATGATACTCTTTGCCTTTCTGGTCTTTCTCCCACCTTTTCTGCCAGATCTCCATCCCTTTCTTCTTAATCACTGCTTTTCCTTCTCCTTTTCCAAGTTGAACTGGTAATGTTATTTCCTTTTGTAGTGCACTTTTTGCTCATTTATCAGCACACTCGTTCCCTTGCACCCCCTCATGTGCAGGCAGCCAGCAGAACTGCAGATCTATACCGCCTCTGTGACGTCTTAACAGGCTATGATTCAGTTCTATGAGAATGTCTTCTCTGACAGTTGTTGTTGACTGTATGCTTTTTAATATGGACAATGAATCTATATATCACCACGATATCTGGTCTGACCTCTTCAACCCACTGTAATCCTATTATTACAGCCAGCCTTTCTGCTGTGCACACTGATAATTGATCAGACGCTCTTTTTGAGATGGATATTTGAAGATGTTGAGAGAAGGGGCGTTGCAGATTTCTGCAGGGAGGGAGTTCCAGAGGGTGGGGGCAGCGACACTGAAGGCACGGTCCCCGAAGGTGCGGAGGCGTGAATGGGGAATGGAGAGCAGGCCGGAGTCTGAGGATTGAAGGGTGCGGGACGGGATGTAAGGGTGGAGGAGATCTGTGAGGTACTGAGGGGAGAGGGCATGGAGGGATTTGTAGGTGAGGAGCAGGAGTTTGTAAGTGATGCAGGACTTGACCGGGAGCCAGTGGAGGTTGAAGAGAGTAGGGGTGATGTGCTGCCAGGGCTTGGTGCGTGTGAGAACCCTGGCAATTGTCAAATAAATAAACAAATCAAATATCTGTATAGCAATTACAAATGTTTGGCATATCTGAAGCTGATGTTCTTGCAGGATTCGTGCTGTTCGGAGTTTGCATCCTCGTGGTTGATTGCACTTATTGTAAGCTGCAGAGGTGGAATAAGTACTCAGATCTTGTACTTTAGTAAAAGTAGAAGTACTCAGACCTTGTACTTGAGTAAAAGTAGATGTACTCAGATATTTTACTTGAGTAAAAGTAGAAATACCAGAGTGTAGGAATACTCTGTTACAGTAAAAGTCCTGCATTCAAGATGTCACTGAAGTAAAAGTACAAAAGTATTGGCATCAAAACATAGTTAAAGTTCCAAAAGTAAAAGTACTCAATATGCAGATCGACCCATTCAGAATAATATATATGATATGTTTTGATTATAATCATTGATGCATTCATGTGTTTATCACATTTAAATGCTGGATTTATTTGTATTGTGTTGATCATTTCTACACACGGTGGTATTACTATTTTTATTTAAGTTAAAGTGCAGCAGGAGGGGACTCTTTAAAGTAGAGACACTACATACTGATATACACCTGAACATCAGCAGGAGAGGACTCTTTAAAGTAGAGACACTACATACTGACATACACCTGAACATCAGCAGGAGAAGACTCTTTAAAGTAGAGACACTACATACTGACAGACAGTGATTTTAGTGTCATGTGAAATCTCTGTTTCTTCTCTTAATGTTTATCCTTGTTTTAAGTTGCAAATGGTCCTGCAGTGATGCAAAAAAACCTTCCAGACTTTATCTGATAATAAAGTATCATCGTATGTTGTGAAAACAGCAGCATGGGTGTTTACATCTGTGCTTTAATATTTATTTACAGTATTTTAATAATCTCACCTCATCACAGAAGTCAGCGTTCTGCGTGCACACTATTGTTTTAGGGGCACCAAACCTGAACGAAAAGAGAAGAAGAGGAGATTAATTTCAGGTTAAAAATATTGTTATTTCTGCGTCCTGATGGTTGCATTTTAGAAAAAGTCAGATTTTTTTTCTGATTTTACTTCCATTCTTGAGAGGATAATAAATACATGGACACAGTATTCTGGTCTTGGACATCACTGAATCCTTTCTGGCAGGAAGATCATGGACTTTTACGAAAAGTTTTTCAGATAGACTTTCCATTTAACTTTGAATCTTAATATTCGATGATTCCTCTAAAGTAAAATATTTATTTTGAACCCTGAGTGCTGCTAGCAAGAATGGCATTACTAGAATGTGGTTAAAACCAGGAAAACCTATTGTGGATATGGGCATTGTTTAGGATATTTTGGAGGATTACCTTTGCTTTGAGATAGCGACACATTGAATATGTGACATGTCTCCATGCTTTAATGTTCAAAAAGCTCTTTATTTTTCTCGTACTAGAGGGAGAATCTCCAAAAACAGAATAGGGCCTCTTTAAGATTCACATATCATGAATGAGGCTTCAAACACCTGGTCAGGTAAAGTGTGATTACAGGTGATCTTGTGAAGTGTATCTACCTGTATATGCATTTGGAAATACATTTTGCGACAGAGAGAGCGTCCGTCCTCTGAACCGGAAAAGCTTCGGGCCATTTACTGAAGTAATCGATGAGCACTATGACGTTAGAGTTCCCCTGCTGCGTCTCTGGGAAAGGCCCTGAGGAAGAGGAAGAGGAAGATAAGGTGAGGTGAGGTAAAGTAAAGTAAGGTGAGGTGAGGTGAGGTTAGGTAAGATAAGGTAAGGTGAGGTGAGGTAAGGTAAGGTGAGGTGAGGTAAGGTGAGGTAAGGTAAGGTAAGGTGAGGTGAGGTGAGGAAAGGTGAGGTAAGGTAAGGTAAGGTAAGGTGAGGTGAGGTAAGGTGAGGTAAGGTAAGGTAAGGTGAGGTGAGGTGAGGAAAGGTGAGGTAAGGTAAGGTAAGGTGAGGTAAGGTAAGGTGAGGTAAGGTGAGGTAAGGTGAGGTAAGGCAACGTAACATTTAGTAAGAAATAAAACAGCAGATAAATATAATTTGAGGAAATTAAATTAAGGCAAAAACCTATAATGTCGATCCCAACGATCTCCCAAGGTGCGTCCACTTTAATGGGCCGGACCGTCCTGGCCAGGTTTTTACTCCTTTCTGTGTGCTGACAGGTGTCACACACTTTGATCTGAAACAGGACACAGTTCAAAGTTAAATATTAATATAACTATTAAGTCACAGTGTCATAGAGTAGAGCAGGTGTTGGACCCTGAAGGCAGCATCTCCCTGGTCCAATGGGATTTTGGATTATTGCAGAAAATAATCTCTTTGTCAAACAAACGTTTATGATACTGACATGTTTAGTTCAGCAAGATAATCTCCACATATTAACACCACTTTATGATTTTGTAAGGAAAAAGCTAACTACAGGCTATAAGGAACTACAGCACGGTCACATGACTTCACGTCACCACCGCTAAGCTAAAGGTGGCTAATGTTGGGCTATAAAGGAACTACAGCACGGTCACATGACTTCACGTCACCACCGCTAAGCTAAAGGAGGCTAATGTTGGGCTATAAAGGAACTACAGCACGGTCACATGACTTCACGTCACCACCGCTAAGCTAAAGGAGGCTAATGTTGGGCTATAAAGGAACTACAGCACGGTCACATGACTTCATGTCACCCCCGCTAAGCTAAAGGTGGCTAATGTTGGGCTATAAAGGAACTACAGCACGGTCACATGACTTCACGTCTCCACCGCTAAGCTAAAGGTGGCTAATGTTGGGCTATAAAGGAACTACAGCACGGTCACATGACTTCACGTCACCACCGCTAAGCTAAAGGTGGCTAATGTTGGGCTATAAAGGAACTACAGCACGGTCACATGACTTCACGTCTCCACCGCTAAGCTAAAGGTGGCTAATGTTGGGCTATAAAGGAACTACAGCACGGTCACATGACTTCACGTCACTACCGCTAAGCTAAAGGTGGCTAATGTTGGGCGTGATGACGTTTCGTCGTCTCATTTAGACACTTGTTAGCAACCGACAGTGGGTTATTTACAGATGTATTTTATGTCGTAAAACTAAAAGTGAAAATCTCTTCAGCTTGTGTCAACCTCAGACCTTATTTCAGGATAATAACCTAAAACACATTCAGAAAAAACTTCAACACCAAGGGACAGGAAGGGATACAATGTTGACTCATCCCTTGGTTTTAGGACTCATTCCTGCACCACTGCATTAAAGACGAACGTACCCAGTCCACCACGTCCTTGATGATTCCCAGCCAGTAGTACTTGCTCTGGATTCGGTGCACGGTCTTCTTCTGGCCGAGGTGATGACCGATGTCGTTGAAGTGGCAGTCGAGGAAAATCTGCCTCTTCCTCTCCGTCTCGATCACCACCTCCCTCTTCTCCTCCTTCTTCGGCCCGACGTAGTACAGCTTCCCCTCTGAGTGAAGGAAGACACAATATTAGATTTTGGATAATAGAAGATTCCTTAAAATCATATTTTAAGTTCTGCTTTGGGTTGTAGACTTTGTGTTTTAAGTAAGGGATAATGAATACAACTCTTAAGGGTGATATGTCTCTATAATGACCGCCTCGCTGCACATTATCCGCCTATTTCACGGCCACATACTTAACAAACCAACGACTTGACTCACAATATCAATTGAAAATGATTATATTGACTTAAAAACGATCGTCAATTCCACCGGGCACTATTTTGCTTGGCAGCGGTGTGTTATCGAGTATTAACAACCTCTGCAATCTCCAAATTAACCAATCAGAATCGAGTATTCAATTAAGCCGTGTAATTCCATGGAATATAACAAAAAGTGTATCTCGAGCCGGTTTCTCAAACTCAGTGGCGAGCCGTGAGCTTTATACCTAGGCCCTCTGACCCCCACCAATTCCCTAGAGAAAAAGAAAAAAAAAGAGTTATTACGTCACAGCGTATACTTCAGCGGAATATCAAAACAACGGCCCAGGGTGCAAAACGCATCAATGACAGCGACCCTCTACCACACAAAACAACATCTGTGAACCCAAGTTGTGTTATTTGACATTTAAAATGATATTGCATTGTGTTTGTTACTTTCGTTGCAGTTGTATGTCTTAAGTGTAATTTGGCATGCTTTTATTTTGAAGGCGAGTTCACGCTGTTGACAGGAAGTTGTTGTTGCTATGGAAACAAGAAAAGTTTCACAGCGGGCGGAACTTGTCATAAAGTCCGCGATAATAAAACCCACCCATTTAGAGGGAAGATATGATTGGTCAATTGTACTGTCATTTGACATTACTCTCTCGTTCAGTTACTATAGCGGGCCCTCTGTGAATCGCAGAGAGGGCCAGACGAGCTTCTTTCATGTAACCCTTCACATTCAACAGAGACTGAACAGGCAGATTCGAAGGATTTATTTCTTTGGAAATGTTATTTTAAATACAATTAAATCAAGTTTTTTTTCGGTAAAACTAATGAAAAATATAACAAAAATAATATTAAAAAAATATATATTTGAAAAATATATATTTTTTTTAAATATTTTTAAATATTATTTTTTTGAATATCTTATGCCCTCACAGAGGGCCTAGAGGGCCCTGACGGCTCGCCACTGTGTTATCGAGTATTAACAACCTCTGCAATCTCCAAATTAACCAATCAGAATCGAGTATTCAATTAAGCCGTGTAATTTAACATTCATCACAAATCTAAATAAAGTATGGAACCCTGCCTTGTTTATTTTGAAAAGCATTCTAACAGGAAAAATGAAATGCAAATATAAGATTCAGATAATCATTTAAAGGTGGGGTAGGTAATTTTGGAGAAACCAGCTCGAGTGCGCTAGAATTTGAAAATACACAACCGGAGAAAATCTGCCACTTCCTTACAGAGCCCCTCCTCCAACACACACGAACGCGCACATGACCAATGAGGGCACGAGATAAGTTTGTGCACAGATGGAAGGCTGACAGGCAGGTAGGCCATCCAGTTATTTTAGCCGGGCCGGCTCAGATGATTGGTCGTGCTTTTTACAGTATTACGGCTTCCACAGATGACATTTTTTAATGGATTTTTTGTCAAAGCACTTAAGATATTCATTGCTGTCGGGATGTTAAGAGCATTCCATGGAATATAACAACAAGTGTATCTCAAGCCGGTTTCTCAAACTTACCTACCCTACCTTTAACAAACTATGAATGTGTCATACCCACCTAACGGTAAGAAACTCAGCGAACTGACGATACGAACCATTTTTACAGAAACAAAACACAAGTCTCACAAGAAGCGTCTAAATGAGCCCTGAGTGATCGTGGCATGGGAAGCAAACCCAGACATCACACGACATAGCTTTACGGAGCAAATAGGGCAAATATGTCTTACCTTTTGCTGTTTTTGATCAAAAGTTGTGTTCAATGGCATTAAAACGAGAAAAACGCGGCTGAAGGTTAATCCAATGTGTCTGTGTCACTTTGAAATGATTACTGATAATCCATCACCATATTTATGTCAATAACGGAGTTTTCATATAACTGCTATCATAGCTACCAGAGTGTATGACAGCTTCCCGTTTTGGGCATTCTGGCTACGCATCACTCATTCACCAATGGGTAATGTTTAGATGGATTTTAGGAACTTCCCCTTGATTCTATTGGCTCTAACGGTTCAAAAGAGATGTCAATCATCAAAATCGACCGAAGGGGGCCAGAGATATGGCAAATGCACCCAAATGACCCCAGAAGTGTTTTTTTTCTTCTAAACCTCTCTAAAAATGTTGAATGTCACTTGTTTTGCATCAATCTTGATACAGGGTACTTAGTATATGTTATAGTTTGGATTCCTAAAGCTTTTAGTCTCCGATCCCATCATTCAAGGGTGGTTTTCACTATAAGTCATGTTTTTTTTGGACAGACACTATAATTTACATGTTTTAATATGTTCAATCTGAATTTAAAATAAAACAATTCTATATTGATTCTGAATCTTCTACATCCAACTCACAGGTTTATCATTGCTTTGAGAAAAAAGATTATTCATTTACCCCTTTTAGAAGTGAAGATATAGTCATTTGTTCTGGGAATGTCATTTTCAAGCCTGAGACCTGAAAAACAGGTTAACAGGTTAAGGCAGGGATTATTAGCAGCGAGTTCTCCTTAGCAACGGTCTGTTCTCCTTAGTAACGGTCTGCTAGCTAAAATTGGACCTCTGGAAAAGTCCAAAATGAACAATCAGAATCGAGTATTCAACTCAGCCATGTAATGAATGTGTGCATACAGTAACACATCGCTGAAACACACCTGCAACCCCCCCCCCCTCTCTCTCCTCAGGAGTCCTACCTCGCTCCAAAGTTCAAGCAGATAGTGGATTTCTGCCGAGTCAGCGCCGTCACCTTTGACCTCTTCGTGAATAATGTGCACTTTTAATGTCAATTACAGTAGATTTCATTTTATTTGTTGGTTGACTGAAGATTACGCCATTTCAATCAGGAGAGACGGTTTTGATGTAATAATACATATTTATTGCGCAGATGCACAAATGAATGCAATGTTAATTTTGGCGATTAGGCCCCGTTGTGCAGGAAGTATCATTCGGGAAGGTTGAACCGATCCGATGAAACCCCCCTGGGGTCTAGACACTGGTGGTGGTGAATGGATAGTTGGGTCGGTCTGAAGAGGAGTGGTTTAGCTTGACCCTGGATTCAGAGGGACAGGAGGTGAAAAGGGGTGGAGGAGGGTTGCGTAGAGTCACCTGAAATGACAGCTGTCAGAGGGGGAAGAGCAGACTTAAAAGGTTTGACAGAACGCTATGATAGGCTCTTGGGAATAGAGCGAAGTGATTGGTTAAACTGAAGAGTGACGCCCCCGGTCACTTATTGAGAGGAGAGAGAGTAGTAACGTGGGAATAGAGATACGTGAATGAGTAAAGACGGTCTTCCTGGTTGAACTTGCGCTGAGCTTCATTTCAATCAGGAGAGACGGTTTTGATGTAATAATACATATTTATTGCGCAGATGCACAAATGAATGCAATGTTAATTTTGGCGATTAGGCCCCGTTGTGCAGGAAGTATCATTCGGGAAGGTTGAACCGATCCGATGAAACCCCCCAAAAACGAAAAGATGTGATGGAATGAAATGTACGGGTTTCTTACCATGAGGGCTGGATGCAGGAATCTAAGGGATGTGATGAGAGTTAACGGGGGAGAGAAGGAGAGATTAATTGAATAGCATAATTAAGAGTGGAGTATATTTCTAAGGGAACGGACCTGCAGCTCGTTAGAGCCGAACGATAATGCATGAATTAGAACCTGGCTCGACACCGAGCCAGGCCCATGGTCGAGATAAATCATGGAGAGACACATGAATGTATAGATGGCAGAGATGCATGAAATGCACATGGGATTTTAGCAGGGGGAAGAGACTTGGAGTAAATATCGGGCTTAGGTGCATGAAATGCACATGGGGTTTTTAGCAGGGGAAAGAGACTTGGAATAAATATCGGGCATAAGTGCATGAAATGCACATGGGGTTTTAGCAGGGGAAAGAGACTTGGGACAAATATCGGGCTTAAGTGCATGGAATGCACATGGGGTTTTTAGCAGGGGAAAGAGGCTTGGAATATATATCGGGCTTAGGTGCATGGAATGCACATGGGGTTTTTAGCAGGGGAAAGAGGCTTGGAATATATATCGGGCTTAAAATGCATGACATGCACATGAGGATTTAGCTAGGGAAAGTGACGTGAATATGAATCGGCTATGAGTGCATGAAATGCACGGGAGTTTAAACATGGGAAGGTTTGGGCGTACTATGATGCATGGATGATCATATCCTGATTTGACACAAGCCCAGACCCTTCCGGTCGAATGCATGAATTACATGGGTTTTAGCATTAGAATGAGACAATGATGAGTATATAGGATTGAAATGAAATACGCATGTTTGTTAGCATGGGTAATAAGACATGGAATGTCACGCGTGATAATGTACGGACAGGACATGATGAGTTATGCCGATATGTTATTAAAGCACCACCACCAGTTATATGCATATTTACCCGAGTTAAGGCTTGAGAGATTTCTGGATTGCCAGGACAGAACTGATGTCGGGGCGGATGTAGGAGGTGAAGGCAGCGGAGGACCACCGCCCGAGTTGTTGCAGGGATGAGGATGATATGCCTTGATTAGCCGCAGAAGTAGCTGCGCCTATTCTGAAAGAGTGCCCCGAATATAATTGGGGTGATAATCCACATTTGATGACTACTTGCTTTAAGTAGTATTTGAACCGAGATTGTGACAGGGGAAGATTCCCTGAAGTGAGAAATAATGGTGAGAGGGGACTAAAGGAAGATCTGAAGCGCAGGTAATTGATCATAGATTTGTGGGGGCAAAATGGGGAATCGATGCGAGCCGCAATGACGGAGCAAGCGCCTCCGCACTTGGAGTGCTTAAGGCTTAGGCTGTAGTGACTCGCATAAAAAGACAGATCGGAAAAACAGATGTCTCGATGGGGGTCGAACGAGAGGGAAGCTGTGGAGAATTCGCCGGGCCTAAGGAAAGCGTAAAACGCTAAAAGAAATAGAGCATCAAGTAGTGCGTCTATATAAGGAGAAAATATTCCTTCTCTGAGTTTGGAAAGCATGAGGCGCAGAATGGAGAGGGTAATAGGTAATCTGCGGTCTGAGACAGGAGGGGAAGCTTTAGTAAGTCCTTTGAGAATGAGCTTAACTGCCTGGTTAGAAAATAAACTAGGAAAACTGGGATCATAGCATCGGACGTTGAACTGAACCCCGGCTACCAAACCCCGAATGTATTGGGGTTTAAGGTGACGGTCGGTGAAGCAGTAGCTCATGAAGGCGCACACAGTGTGGATGAGAACGGGTTTGAGGGGGATGCACAACGAAAAGCAAAACATGGTGAAGGTTCTCCAGGCGAAATCATACGTTTTGAGAGTGGAAGCGGCTAAGCCCTTCCTCATGAGAAACCTGGCGGACTCGAGGTGCCTAACTAAGGGGCTTGTGTTTAGAAGAGGGAAAGGAGATGAAGAGGGGGAATCCCGACAGGTTGCAGCCTGGCTTCTGGGCAGAGGTTCCGGAATGTCTGAAAGTGAAAGCGAGAGAGGGAGTCAGCGATTACGTTGAGGTGGCCGGGAACATGACGGGCTGAGATAATGAAGTTGTGGGTGATGGAGGACCACGTGATGCTTCTCATGAATGGCATAATGTCCGGGCAGGGAGAGCGCGCTTTATTAATGATCCCGACCACTGCTTGGTTATCGCATAACACTGAAATGCGTTTCCGGAGCCAGAGGTGGCCCCACACATAGCAAGCTACTGCAATTGGGTAGATCTCGTGCAGGGCAGAGGATGTGGCATGATTAGGGAAGGAGAGGGGCCAGGGACCTGCGAACCACTCTCCCTGAAAGAAACCCCCAAAACCAGCGGATGGGGCGGCATCCGTGAAGAGCCTCATTGAGTCTGAGGAGTGCACTATGTCATTGTAGAAGAAAGTGACACCGTTCCATTGGTCGAGCAGGAGGGACCAGAAGCGTAGGTCTGAGCGGCATCCTTCATCTAAGGGAACATGATCGTGAAGGTTTTTTACGGCTGATGCTGCGTCCAGGAGGCGGGAGATGAATGAGCGTCCCTGTGGGATGACGCGCATGGCGAAATTGAGGTGCCCGAGGAGGGAGAGCAGCTGCTGTTTAGTGATGATGTGTTGCGCACAGTAGGACTTCGTGATGTCGCGTATGCGCTGCAGTTTGTCATTGGGGAGAGACGCTTTCATCTCTATGGAGTTGAGAGTGATGCCCAGAAACTCCAAACTTGTGTCGGGGCCTATGGTTTTCTCCGTGGATAGGGGGACGCCTAGCTCTTGGAAACAGTGTTTCAGTTTAAGCAGGGAAGCGCCTGAGTTGTCCCATGGGGGATCTATGAGGAGAAAATCATCCAGCAGGTGAAGAACGGATGGGATTCTGACAACGATCAGCAGGATCCAACAAAGAGCCTCGGAGAAGGAATTGAAGATGCATGGGCTACTTCTGCACCCGAAAGTGAGGCGGACGGCGAAGTAGAGCTTGGACTCCCACCTGATGCCGAACATGTTCCACTGGGACGGATGAATGGGAATGATTTTGAAGGCATCGGTGATGTCTGCTTTGGAGAGCCAGGCTCCTTGGCCGGCGAATTTAATTAACTTAATAGCGTTGTCGACCGAGGCGTAGTGAAGGGAGAATGGCTCTGATGGGATGAGGCTATTGACGCTGGAAAAGGGGCCTGAGCGTGGTGCAGACAGATCATAAATGAGCCTTTTTTTCTCTGAGTATTTGCGAGTGGCTACTCCTATTGGGCTGGTGCGAAACACTGAGAATGGAGATGAGTGAAAAGGACCGATGATATACCCTTTGCTGAGTTCTTTCTCTATGAGCTGAGAAACAACTGCGGGTTCTTTGAGGGCAGACTGCAGGTTTTTTGCAACGAAGGTCACTGTGGGGGAAGAGAGGACCCCTACCCTGAAGCCTTGGGAAAGCCCTGAGAGGAGATAGTCAACGAACACGGGATCTGGGTGAGTAGATAGGACGGCTGCTAAGTGTGTTATGTTAATTGGAGTGGAGCGTCTAGTTCTTGCCTCCTTCCCGGGTAGACTGAACATATTACTTCACGATATATGCCGAATGCAACCAGGAACTGGCCTATGGAAAGGTCTCTGTTGAGACGGGGGTCTGATGATTTGAACACTGCTGTGATGTTTCCCCCGGTGGCGATGGATTTGTCACACTCGGGGGAAGGTAGGATAAGGCTGACCAGGTTAATATCCTGCCCTTGAAGTATTTTTGCCCTGAGCCGGGGGGAAATATTAGCAGCTTGGGGGATGTAAGGCCTACCTGGAGGAGGGGGTGGGATGGCAGAAGCCAGAGAATGAGGGGAGACATCTGTGTGTGGGACTGAAAGGGCCTGGCCCGGCGTGAGCACTGGCTGCGCCATGGCAGAAAGTACGGCCCTGGTGGTTGCTGAAGTGGAGGCTTCGGCTGAAACCCTTTCCAGGGACTGGAGGCGAGTGTCGATTCTCTGCATGGAATCGGCCAGGGATTGCAGGGTGTTGGCCAAGCTGTTATCCATGTATGGCTGGTTGAAAGTGCTTACGGGCTGGTCAGCGATGGGGCGAGGCTGGGAAGGAGTTGTCTTCTTTGAGGGAGGAGCTGCTGGAGGGCTCGACTTTCTTGTTCTTTTACCCCCGCGCCCGCGCCCGCGCCCGCGCCTGCGCCCTGGTCTGTCAGAGAGGCCGGCTGGAGCTGCTGGCATGGGCTGGGGAGCGACGAGTGGGACTTGGTCCGAGAGCTCACGAAGCTGGGAGAGAGGGAGACCTGGTGCTGGTACGATGCCCTGCTGCTGAAGTTGAGAGGTGAGGAGCTCTGCCTCTGCTGTCCGTGAAGCTGCGCTGCTGCGGGCAAGCAAGCGAATGCTCGTGCGCCGGTAACTTGAGGAAGTCGAAGCTGTGTCAGCCAGCATGTCGGGGCCAGGATCGGGATCCTCCTGAAAGGGATCGTTCTCGGAGAAGTCCGAACTGGACATGTTGAGTTTTACTTTTTAGAAGCAATTTTTACTTAGAAGGTTGTTGCGACTACCAACTACGTAGAGTCACCTGAAATGACAGCTGTCAGAGGGGGAAGAGCAGACTTAAAAGGTTTGACAGAACGCTATGATAGGCTCTTGGGAATAGAGCGAAGTGATTGGTTAATCTGAAGAGTGACGCCCCCGGTCACTTATTGAGAGGAGAGAGAGTAGTAACGTGGGAATAGAGATACGTGAATGAGTAAAGACGGTCTTCCTGGTTGAACTTGCGCTGAGCTTCATGTGCCATGCAAGTCCCGGTTATACAGGATATAAAAAAGTCCTGAAATACATTTTAAATATGTTACAAAGACAGTGAAATTAACAGTTAAACCAAATATTAAAAGGGCCCTATTATGTTTTTTAGGGTGTTCCCTTTCCTGTAGTGAGTTATAAACATTACAAAGACGTTGAAAGGTGAAGCTGACGCAACACAAATGAATAATTCCCATTTTTCTCTGTTGACTTTAAAGAGTATACATACTGTTATGCTTGCTATGTCTTAGTTCAAAATTATATTTAAAATATCATTTTATTAAAAAAATGTGGTTGAATCCCATGTGTACAGATACTATCACGTAAGGCCTGGTTATACAGGGCATACAAATGTCTTAAAATCCATTTTTAAATGTATTAAAAAAGCAAAAACATGGGAAGTATTAGCTCTCATACAAAAACATTTGTAAAAATGTTCCCTTTTAGGATGATGGAGTTGGTAAAATTGAAGTTGTTTTAATGACGATCTCAAATTAAAAGGATTCAGCAAACAGTATTTTTAAAGCAGGATATAAATAAAGGCGGATAACATTTTAATGACTTATTAAAGGAACAGAAACCCTCTTCTCTAGTGGCCTAATAATGAACAAAACTCAATACAAAACAGTCAGCCCTGCACCTGTTTCCCCCCTTTATAACCATTGATTCCCATGTTTCTGTTGAAGCTGCCCGAGTTTATCGCTTCCCGGTGTTTGAGAGAAGCTTCTGTGAGCAGCTGGTGGAGGAGCTGGAGCACTTTGAGCAGTCCTCCGCCCCCAAAGGAAGACCCAACACCATGAACCACTACGGGGTAATTCTACCTCCAAAACACTATTTATTCACTGCACATTCACATTTAATACTTATGGTGCCATGACATTTTGATCTTTGGCCTCCTGTAGTCCCTCAGTCAGGAAATATGAGAAGCTCGATGAAATATCAGAGGTTTCGTGCGAGGACTTTTATATAAATATAAGGGTCATGACAGGAACACTACATGTGAATAGGGTCAAATATTTAACTAATAGATATCACTATAAAACGTTCTCACTTTTTGTATTACAACTTTTATGAAATATTATGTTTATATGTGTAAATTAGGCATTTTCTTATCAAATATGTTTTATTTACGGAGTATTCCAGAACAGAATTGTGAACATTTGGTAAATCCATGTTAAAAAGTATTGTTTTATTTTGTTTGCATATTCAAATCAAGTTTTTACAAGTTTTCTGACGTTTCATGTCTAAATATGCAAATTAGGCTTCATGTGATCCTAACTGTTGGTGAATTCAGGAGAAATCTACAGACCCAAACAGACAAAGTTAGTCAAATAAACTCCTGCGTTTTAGCTGCTTTCTTACCTCTAGTCTGAAAGTGTGTTATTCATGAATGTCCTCCAGATCCTGCTGAATGAACTGGGCTTCGACGAGGGCTTCATCACGCCGCTCCGCCAGCGTTACCTGCAGCCGCTCACCTCCCTGCTCTACCCCGACTGTGGGGGGGGCAGCCTGGACAGCCACAAGGCCTTCGTGGTGAAATACGACATGGACGAAGACCGGGACCTGAGCTACCACTACGACAACGCAGAGGTCACGCTGAACGTTTCCCTCGGAAAGGACTTCACAGAGGGAAACCTTTATTTTGGGGATATGAGACAGGTGAATATATATACTTGTAATACTACCCACACCTACACCCCCGGGTTATACTCAGGGTTTCCTTAAAAGGCATCTTAAAATGAGGCCTTAATTGGTATAATTAGTCATGAAAAATGGTAAGACATGAGAATTGGCATTACAATTTTGACGTTGCAGAGTAGAATTTCAAAAATGATTGGTAACATGTTTTGAAATCACCTTTGGCATCGTACCTTAAAGTGACACAGACTTTAAGAAAACATTGAATGTTTTGAATGCCTTGTGCCAATATATTATCTAACAGCATGTGCATTTGCTAAATTTGTCTTTCAAAAATAAACTATGTAGTAGATTTAAGTGCTAATTCACATTCTGGGTTTTAAAACTCCAGGACCATTTTTAGTTTTAACTCTGTCCCAAAAATAATAGAAGCAAAAGTCAGTGTAAACCTTCAAATATTAAAATCCTTTAACCTTCACTTAACCTAATATCTACTTTATATGCTGTGTTTTAATTTTGTTTACCATTGCCCAATTGTATTATATTGCGGCCATTGTAAACAAAGGATGTGTAGGACAGTGACATTTCTGCTATGAGTATTTTTATATAACAGACAGGAAATAAACACTAAAGGGAACAGTAGAAGAAGACAGACAGGAAGTTAACACTTAAGGGAACAGCAGAAGAAGACAGACCGGAAGTAAACACTAAAGGGAACAGCCAAAGAAAACAGACAGGAAGTAAACACTAACGGGAACAGTAGGAGAAGGTAAACAGGAAGTAAACACTAACGGGAACACAGTTTGGGCTCTGTAGTCTTTAAGGACTGGTTAGTGGGACAGAAACTGGGAACAGTGGTATTTGGGAACATTGCTCTTCACCACTGATGCTGGTTATTGGTGTTTATGTCTCTGCAGGTAGCTCTAAGTGAGATGCAGTGTTGGGAGGTGGAGTACAGGGTGAGCGAGGGTCTCCTGCACCGGGGCCAGCAGATGCACGGGGCCCTGCCCATCTCCTCGGGCCGGCGCTGGAACCTCATCGTCTGGATTCGAGCGTCGCAGGAGCGCAACAAGATCTGCCCCATGTGCAACCGCAGGCCGGAGCTGGTGGAGGGCGGGGGCTTCGCTGACGGCTTCACCAAACCCTGCATCGCCCCACTGAACGCTGCATGTGTGCTAACGTGACCAGAAATACCCCCAGTTAACGGGAGGGAACCCCCAGTTAATGGAAGAAATTAGTAGTTGAAAGAACAGGGTATGTGTCACTTTGGTATTTATGACATGTTGAGTGATTTTTATGACCCCCCATAAAACCTAAATCCCTTTGATGTGACAGGTGTCAGTGCACCTGTTGTAGTGCCCCCCTAATAAACCATTGTCTTCATTCTTGTTATGACTTGTTTGTTTAGCTGTTTATTGTCCCCTATAAAGTATTGTTCTTAAATAGGGGGGGTCATAAGACTTTATTGACCGTTTGTCTGTGAACCTGTTGTAGTGTCCCCCCTAGTAAACCATTGTTGTCAATATTTGTTTTAGAACTTATTTGCTCACCTATTGTTGTTGTATTGCCCCCTATAAAGTATTGTTCTTAAATAGGGGGGTCATAAGACTTTATTGACCCTTTGTTCTTGCGATATAATATGGTTATATGACATTTAAGGATGTAATTTTCTAAAGTTGTCTAGTGGGGGGCTGATAATACTTTATTGACCCTTTGTGGTAATATATGTTTTTTTGACATTTAAGGATGTCTTTTGAAGTTGTATATTTAGGTAATAATACTTTATAGACCCTTTGTTCTTGCGATATAATATGGTTTTATGACATTTAAGGATGCCTTTTGAAGTTGTATAGGAGGGTTATAATATTGTATTGACCCTTTGTTCTTGTGATAATATATGGTTTAAAGGGGTATTCTTAGATGGTTTCTTAAAAAACAAATTGGTAGAATATGAAGTACTTTGTAAGGAATGTGATTTCCTTAACCTGTTAACCTGTTAAGCCCGAGAGCCCCCGCCCGCGAAACTGTGTCTCAGGGCTTCTTAACATTTAAAAACCTATGAATGTGTCATACCCACCAAACGGGAAGAAACTCAGCAAACTGACGATACGAACCATTTTTACCGAAACAAAACACAAGTCTCACAAGAAGCGTCTAAATAATAATAATAATAATAATACATCACATTTATAAAGCGCTTTTCCTGGTGCTCAAAGAGCTTACAAGCAAGTAAAACAAAATAACAACAAAAGTAGAAAGTGCTAAGCTAGGTGGAATAAGGGCAAGGGGTTAGTTGATAGGAGTTGAAGGCAAGAGTGAAAAGGTGAGTTTTGAGGGATTGTTTGAATGATGTGAGTGTTGGCAGATCTGACGTGGCTGGGGAGGGGGTTCCAGAGTGGGGGGGAGTCTGCAGCGAAGGCCCTGTCACCCCAGGTCCGGAGCTTTGTCCTGATGGGCTGCAGTAGGTTAGCTTCAGCAGACCTGAGGCGACGGGTGGGGGTGTGTCGTTGGATGAGGTCACAGAGGTAGGGGGGGCAAGGTTGTTGAGGGCTTTGAGAGTGAAAAGTAATATTTTAAAGTCAATGCGGTGTTTGATGGGGAGCCAGTGGAGGTCATGGAGGATAGGGGTGATGTGGTCGGAGCATCGGGTGGAGGTGAGCAAGCGGGCAGCTGAGTTTTGGACATATTGAAGTTTTGTTAGTATGAATGCAGGTGATCCAAAAAGTATGCTGTTGCAGTAATCCAGTCGGGATGTTATAAAGGCATGGATGGGTCTGATGCGGGCGATGTTCTTTAAATGGAAGAAAGCGTTTTTTGTGACCTGGTTGGAAAGTGAGGGTGGGGTCGAGGGTGGGGTCGAGGATGATGCCAAGGTTACGGATGTGAGTGGAGGGGTTGACAATGGAGCCATCGATGGTAAGATACAAATCTTGGGTTGAGCGGGTAAGTGAGTTTGGGCCAATGATTATAAGTTCCGATTTGTCACAGTTAAGTTTTCGAAAATTGTTTTGGATCCAAATTTTAATGTCAGTGAGGCAGGTGCTGAGCTGGGAGTGTGTGGTTGGAGAAATTGATTTTGTTGAGAGGTAGAGCTGTGTGTCATCAGCATAACAGTGGAACTGGAGTTGGTGTTGATGGAGGATTTGTCCAATTGGGAGGATGTAGATGATGAACAGAAGGGGACCAAGTACAGAACCCTGAGGGAGATTTGGAGTTGTTAATGGAGATGAATTGATGTCTGTCAGAGAGATAGGATTTAAACCAGGAGAGGGCAGTACCGGTAATGCCAATGGAAGACTGGAGGCGGTTGATGAGGATGGAATGGCTGATCGTGTCAAATGCGGCTGTTAGGTCAAGGAGAATGAGAATTGAGCGGCAACCAGAGTCAGCAGAGAGGAGAATGTCGTTGGTCACCTTGAGTAGGGCAGATTCTGTGCTGTGGCGAGTACAGAAACCAGATTGAAAAGGTTCATGAAGGTTATTGCAGTCCAGATGGGATTTTAGTTGGGAGGCAACAGTTTGCTCCAGAATTGTTGACAGGAATGGGAGGTTAGAGATGGGCCGGTAGTTATTGAGAGAATCAGGGTTGAGACCAGGTTTTTTGAGTATGGGAGTGACAGCAGCGAGTTTCAGAGCAAGGGGGACAAGTCCAGTGGACAGAGAGGAGTTAATGACTGTGGTGATAAGATGAGTGAGTTGGGGGAGGCAGGCCTTGACAAGGGTGGAGGGCATGGGGTCCAGGATGGAAGTTGAGGTATTCATGCCGGTGACTTGGGCAACTATGTCCAGTGAGGTAATTTGTCTGAAGGCTGTAAAAGGGTGCCTGGAAGGAGTAGGGTAGGTTCCAGAAAAGCATGGGTGGTGGACGAGACGGAGGAGTTGGCTGTGTTGCTGTGTATTATTTCAATTTTGCTTTGGAGGAATGAGAGGAAGGATTCACACTTTGAGGTGGTGAAGGAGTTGGAGATATTATCCATGGGGTTGAGGAGCTTGTTAATAGTTGAAAAAAAGGGACTTTGGGTTATTGCTGCCAGATTGTATTACAGAGGAGTAGTGGAAGGAGCGTGCACTGTTGAGGGCATCTTTGTACTGCTGTTGGTGCAGTCTATAAATGTCTTTGTGGATAGTGAGACCAGTTCGTTTAGCATGTCTTTCGAGCTGGCGACCTTTCCTTTTGAGGCAACGGAGATGATCGGTGTACCAGGGGGCCGAGTGAGTGAAAGAGACATACTTGGTTTTATTGGAGCGAGTTGGTTGAGACAGGAGGAGAGAGCATTGTTGTAGGTGTTGACCAGGTCAGTAGGGGAAACATGGGTGACGGTGGAGTCAGGGATGGTGTCAGCCAGTAGGGAGACAGCTAAGAAACTGTTCGTGAAAAAAACATTTTTAGATCGTCTGGGCAAAGAGAAAGGTATTTCAACGCAGAATGGTACAAAAACAGAGAGTGGTTAATTATTTGCAAAACCACTAAACGGGCCTTCTGTGAAATATGCAGATTTGCTGCTGTCAAACGGCTTGTAACTTTCTCAAAATGTGGAGATGATAGCTTTGTTAATACCGGAGTTAATAACTGGAAAAAGTGCCCAAAGCCTCCATGAACAGTTGTCTCTGACTGTACGATGGGTATCAGCTGATTATGTTGTCCATGAAGACTTCATAGGAATGTATGACTGTCCCAAGACTGACGCAGAATCAATAACCCACTGATAAACTGCGATGTTAACAACCTCATATGTTTTTAACTTAGGATCATAGGCTACCTGTGTTTAGTCTAGAAAAAGGTAAATGTGTGCATTTTATTATAAAGTTGTGTATATTTACAGACTGTTGCAAAAACTAAGAAGCTTATAAACATCAGGTTTAAAACTAAAAGAGCTTTACAAAAAAGTAACACAATTAAAGATGTTTGGAGTTTTATTTGAGTTATTAATTTACATTTTTTGTCAAAGAGATGCTGATTTGAAACCGTTGTTACATACAGTTACGGCATTTCCTGTTTCTGCCGGAGAGAGGGGAGTTTGTCCCAAAGCTTGCCGCTGTATTTACTCCCTCCATCTGACAGGAGGGAGCCTCATGTGTCACTCCACGGAGTTCACTCCGTCACGGAGGGGGAGTGTGTAGGGCGTGGTTTGGGATTGGGCCATACACACGCACTTTTTTGGCCCCCCCACTTCTAAAGTGAATCCGGCGCGCCTGGCTGTCAGCATCAGCTGTGGGCTTGGCTTGCTGTTTAAAACACCTTTTTTTATCCATATCTCTCGCTAGAATCTCCCACCATCCAACTAACAACAACAACGTCAAGCCTTTGGGCTCTGAAACTACGGGGCGGGCCGAGGACAAATATACATGCGTTAATCGCACGTTAAAATAATTTGTGGGGTTATTAACGTGTTAACTTGACAGCCCTAGTTGAAATAGTCAATTACTAGTCATATCTTACACATTTCTGTTTTGAATTATTAATATGTGGATGACAGTTGAACTGGATGATGTAACATTTATGCCATCTGCTGGAAAGAAGACGTATCGTTCTGTTGGCGTCGTTTGGACAACAAAAACAGAGTAAAGCTTTCATTTCATAAACAATCTTTGAGTACAGACACTGTCCTGCAGAGAGCACACAACCCAACAGCACGTTTTTGGTCTAGCATCACTTTACAAAACGTTTGCATTAAGACACTAATGCATTTCCACCATGGCGCGGAGCGCGGTTTAAGCGTGCCCTGTCGTGCCGGGCCCGTTTTTGGTTGCGCTTCCACTTGGCCTAGTTCCGGCCCGGGGCTACTTTTTCACCTCTTTTCTGGCCCGACAAAATCGTGGTTCTATCGGGGCCAACAAACAGGGCTGAGTCGGGCTGAGTTTGCTAAACTAGAGAGAGAATCGCTGGCAAGGGGGCTACAACAAGATGAACATATTTGACCGTGATTTAATTGTAATACACGTTTCAAAATGATGCCAAAGTAACAACATACTGATACCGGTTAGTAAAAACCATGAATGAATGCTTTGACAAGTCTGCAGACAGACGGCAGGCGAAACACCTTTTAAAATGCGTGTTTTCTAGATGGAGATTGGCTAAGCCAACGCAATATATGCTCCGACCGTCCACACTCACAACAACGGCCTATACAGACATAAATAAACCAGCGACTGTATTCGCCATGACAGACAGTCTGTGGTTTGTACTTGTTTAACTTTTGTCTAGTTTCTGAACAGATATGAGGAGCTGTGAGCTTGAGTGCTAACAGCTAACGGCTGTGTTGTTTTTCTGGGGTTCTCATTGAAGATGACGTCACGGCTCCGCCTACACTGCGTTACTATAGTAACTACCCCAGTTCCTAAACTGTAATGGAAGCGCAGCATGAAGTGAGCCGGCCCTAACAAGGCCCAATGCGGCCTAGCAGTACCGAGCGAGGCCGAGGCCGACCGTGTGGTGGAAATGCGCCATAAGACTAGCTGGTCCATTGTAAAGGTCAGTCCACCTTAAATGAGCAGTGGGTGATCAGCAGGTGAAAGGCAGGAAACGGGAACTTGGTCCTGAGGACATGTAACGATTATTAAACAAGAAATAGTCGAGTCAAGGGGTCAAAGAAATTAACATTTGTGATTATTAGCAAATCGGTTGCAGGTGGGTGAAATCAGGCTTAGAGAGTAACGTATTACATGTAACGGCATTAGGTCATCAGGATACAAAATAGGCAAATGTATTCCCTTTAGGGCTGCACGATATTGGAAAAAACTGACATTGCATATATATATATATATATTGCGATATGAAAAAATACAGGAATTGAAGAAAAGACAGTTTTTTTTTGTCCGCAAGTTATCCTTTCATGCTATACAATTGGTCTTTTTTTAACGATATTTAACCGGATGAAGGATTTTAGTCACAGACTTCTGGATCTTAAGTTATCAGAGCAACAAGCTGAGCTAGCTCGGTTATCCTGCTGTGATCTGATCAAGAATGATTATGATTGGTGGTTTGCTGTGCATGCAGAGCCTGCATGTCACTCACTCAAGTACCCCTGACATGAGAGCCGCGCAAGTTTTCCTTTTGTAACAAGCAGCAAAATAATTGTAATATGATGTGTTTGAGTTAATTTGCCGACTTATTATCGCACGTCCTAAAAAATTAATTTAATTAAATAAAAATCGTCCTGCATGCGCATAACGTGATTATCCTCACGACACGATATATCGTGCAGCCCTACTTCCCTTACAGTTACAGAGGCAAAAACAATCAGAAAATAGGTACATTTATGTAAAACAGGGCTCATTAACAGGATAGCAATGATACCAAACATTTAGAAATAAAGAACAATACATCAAATCATCCTATATCTCTATATGGAAACTTGGAGCCCTCAATCCAAAATAAAATGGTTCATCAACAGTCAGTGGTTAATGTATGAATCAGAAAATCAGTATGACAAAAACATTAAACATATTGTCCACTTATGTTGATAAAGATGGAGTTCACTTAAGTATTTTATGAATGTTGTGCGACAATGTTAATCCAGTCAGATAGATTTTTCTCATGTGTGAACTGTCTTAAAGGGCCCATGTCATGCTTTTCCGGTTATTACCCGTCCCTTTGTGTGTTATGAAGGTTTTTATGCATGTAAACGGTCTGCAGAGTCAAAAACCCTCAAAGTACACCCTGTAGGGAGTAAAACTCTAACACAAAACGCCTCGTTGGAGATCTCTCATGTTCTTCCTGGGCATCGTGACGTCTGGATACCCAGTAGCCACGCCCAGAGCTATGACGCACCCTCTGCCAGCCAAGCATATATACTGTTGGAATCTCAGGTTCAGTTCAAAACAGTGCTAACTGGGCTAACGAAGTTGCTAGCGTTTACATATATCAACTACAATGTCAGCAGATGGCCTTACATGTTTCTCATAGCAGGAGAATGTCTGCATTCACACACACAATACTCATAGACAGTATACTCCGGGTGATTTACCCTACGGTCAGTACATTATAGTTGGCGTTCCTAACCGAGCTACCGTTCATAGCGTGTATGCTACCGAGAAAAACAACAACGCTACCGAGAGGTAGACATGCTAGGCGAAAACATTGTTTTCATGCCAGCTACAATGAATGACCGAATGTAGCAGACTACCCGTATAAGATTGCAATTGTAAACACGTTCTTCCTAGCCTAATATGAACCACTAACTTTTGTTCATAGTGGTTTTATTACACAGAACAAGCCATTGACACAGTGCTAACTGGGCTAACGAAGTTGCTAGCGTTTACATATATCAACTACAATGTCAGCAGATGGCCTTACATGTTTCTCATAGCACAAGAATGTCTGCATTCACACACGAAATACTCATATACAGTATACTCCGGGTTAGAGATGTCCCGATCCGATCACGTGATTTTCAAAAGATCGGAATTAGGAGAAAAAGATCGGGGATCGGGATTTTTTTTTTTTTTTTATAAAATATTTTTATTATTTTATTTAATGTTACAAAACAAAAATGACCATGTTCACGTCTTAAAATCATCCTGAGACCTTAGTTTTGGTTTAAAATTACACAACATCATGTATGTGTTGCTTCTTTTGGGCTTGTTTTCAAAGACCTGGTTGCTTATTTCTCTCAAATCTGGCAACAGAGTGGGCACGGCGCAGTGTCTAATAGTAGCAGTAAGCTAACGAGAGGCTACGTTCAGCTGGTGCCTCGGGAGTCGGGACAGAGAAAATGTCAGGAGTTTGGAAGTATTATAAAATTGAAAGCGAAGGCAGTGTAACAGCCAGATGCAATGTTTGCAAGGCGGAGGTTCCGCGTGGTGGAAAGAACAGAGCTACGTTCAACACGACCAATCTAATACAAACACCAACAACAACACGACGAGTACACAGCGGCCAGTCAGGTAACGGCACTGAAACAACCGACACTTTCAGAGACTTTTAAAAGGAAAGAGAAACTGCCCCAGAACTGTGAAAAGGCCAAGATAGCTGAATTCATCGCGTTGGATGACCAGCCGTTATCGGTTACCTTTTTTTTCTCTTAATGCATTGCTTAAAGATCGGATCGGGAAAAATCGGTATCGGCAGATTGTCAAAATCAAATGATCGGAATCGGATCGGGAGCAAAAAAAGGTGATCGGGACATCCCTACTCCGGGTGATTTACCGTACGGTCAGTCGCGAAACTTAATTACATTATAGTTGGCTTTCCTAGCATGTATGCTACAAAGCTAAACAACAGGGCTACCTATAGCTAGACATGCTAGGAAAAACATTGTTTTTATGCAAGCTAAAAAGAATGACCGACACGTAGCAGACTACCGTATAAGATTGCAATTGTAAACACGTTATTGCTAGCCTAATATGAACAACTAGCTTTTGTTCACAGTAGGTTGGCATATTACACTGAACAACTAGCAAACATAGGTTAGCTTATACAAAAACTGATGCTCCGCTCAGAGCCGAAAAAACACTGTGTTAGACATGGGCGGAGCCTCTCTGGTGGTTGACTAATCAGAACAGAGTGGCCGAGCTGACCAATCGGAGCACACTGGGCTCACAGGGAGGGGGGGGGCAGGAGCTCAAACAAGCCGTTTAGGGCAGAGAGTGAATACCGGTGAATACACATACTTTACAGAGATGCTGTATGCGAAACCAATGTGAGTTTGGAAAATTGCACAGTATAAATCTATTTTAGTAGACCTTAACAATGGAATTATGATAAGCGGAAATGGCCATGACATGGGCCCTTTAAGACTTATTCATTGTCCTCTCCATCAGCTTCTGTTTCCATGTGTTCAGCTGATTGGAGGCTATGCCTCTCTGTTATCCTCAGTTTGAATTTCATTAAGTTGTGAGGACTGATGACCAACACACTTGTGTCTTTTGAAATAACCATGCCATTTAAATCTTTTGTCACAAACATTGCAGCTGTATATTTACTCTCCGGTGTGGACTCTCATGTGTGTCTTCAAACCTCTACTCTGTGAAAAAGCTTCCTTACAGACTGAGCATCTGTATGGTTTCTCTCCTGTGTGGATTCTCATGTGTATCTTTAAATTTCCACTCTGTGAAAAAGCTTTGGTACAAACCGAGCAGCTAAAGGGTTTCTCTCCTGTGTGGATTGTCATGTGTTCCTTTAAATGTATATTCTGTGCAAAAGCTATCTTACAGACTGAGCATCTGTATGGTTTCTCTCCTGTGTGGATTCTCATGTGTTTTTTTAAATAGTCTCCAAGTGCAAAAGATTTGGTACAAACCGAGCAGCTAAAGGTTTTCTCTCCTGTGTGGATTCTCATGTGTTTCTTTAAATTTTGACTCCATGCAAAATATTTGGTACAAACCGAGCATCTGTGTGGTTTCTCTCCTGTGTGGATTCTCATGTGTTCCTTTAAATGTCCACTTTGTGAAAAAGCTTTCTTACAGACTGAGCATCTGTATGGTTTCTCTCCTGTGTGGATTCTCATGTGTTCCGTTACACTTCCACTCTGTGAAAAACATTTCTTACAGACTGAGCATCTGTATGATTTCTCTCCTGTGTGGATTCTCATGTGTTTTTTGAAAGTTTGACTTAATGCAAAATATTTCGTACACACAGAGCAGCCAAATTGTTTCTTTACAGCACTACGGCTTGAATCACTGAGAGATTCTTGTCTATTTTTCAGTGATTTTGAGGATGAAGCAGATTCTCTGGTCTCCTTCCAATCAGCACCAGTGTCAGGTTCAGAAGAGTCTCCAGTGTCAGGTTCAGAAGAGTCTCCAGTGTCAGGTTCAGAAGAGTCTCCAGTGTCAGGTTCAGAAGAGTCTCCAGTGTCAGGTTCAGAAGAGTCTCCAGTGGCGTATTCAGTCTTTGGTTGTAAACTGCTCTCTGGATCTGAGTTCCTGGCTGGTTCTGGTCCTCGACAGTCATCTCCATCAGCTTCTGTTTCCATGTGTTCAGTTTGTCTTTGATGAGGCTGTGAGGACTGAGGTTTCTCTTCATCATCTTCACTCTTCACAGGGTCAGGAGTGAAAGTGGACTTGGTGATATCAGCCTCCTCCAGCTCCTGAAGCTGCTCTCTCTCCTGACTGATCCTGAGTTCCTCCTGTTCCTGCTTAATGTGTGGGGGGGGCTCTGGGTCCTCCTGGTCCAGACTGGTGCTCCAATCCTGCTGGTCAGGGAGAACCTCTTCTTTAACCACCACCAGCAGCTGGACGTCTGCAGGTAACAGGAAACACACAGTCAGAAAAAACGGTTAAGTATTAGCATTTCAAAATCTGATCACCATTACAATGGGAGATATTTTGCAGCCCTAATTAATGCCTTTGTTTTTACTTTCATATTATCTTTCTTAGTCCCACCTATTGTGTATTTTTGTTGTCTCAATTCACCTTCTGTAGCCCAGCCCCTTTCCAGTTCCAGTTTAGCAGTAGCTGCAATGTAAACAAGGAATTATATTTGGCATCGTTCACAGATACACTATGCCTATAGAATGAAAATACTCCGTTACAAATTAAAATCTTGCATTCAAACCTTATTTAAGTAAACGTTCGCAAGTATTAACAGAAAAATGTACAGCACCTTCTTATGTAAAAGTAATGATACTGCAATGACATTTTCGCGGGGGCAAAACGCAACATCTTGCAAGAAACAGCGTCTGAGGGCTTCTTAACATTTAAAGGTCCCATGTCATTCTTTTCCAGTTATTACCCGTCTCCTTGTGTGTTATGTAGCTTTTTATGCATGTAAACGGTCTGCAGAGTCACAAACCCTCAAAGTACACCCTGTAGCGAGTACAACTCTAACACAGAAAAGGCCTGTCTATGCTGCCCCAGAACGCCTCGTTGGAGATTTCTCTTTTTCTTCCTGGTACCAAGTGACGTAACGACGACCAAAATGGACTCATTGGTCCAAATGGACAATCCGCGGAGCCGTTATGCTACGTCCGCAGAGCCGTTACGTTATGTCCGCGGATTGGTCCAAATTGACCAATGGACCTCACACACACTCAATCTTTTTTCAGCTGCAGCTCTGCGGATTTCTCAGCCTGAGACGGCGGGACGCGGCGAGGCTGTGAGTCTGTGTGAGCAGCAGCGAGCCTCGCAACGTCCCTCCAACACGGCACCCAGACCCCACGCAGCATTCTCATCTGTTTGTCATTACTGGTGTCATTTTCTGGTTGCTAACTAACGCCATTGTAACACATAATCACTGATGTTCCGCTGTAACGGTGGTGGACTCATCAGAGCACAGTGGACTCACAGGGAGGGGGGGGGGGGCAGGAGCTCCAACAAGCCGTGTAGGACAGAGAGTGAATACACATACTATACAGAGATGCTGTATGAGATACCAATGTGAGTTTGGAAAATTGTAAATCTATTTTAGTAGACCTCAACAATGGAATTATGATCAGTAGAAATGGCCATGACATGGGACCTTTAACAAACTATGAATGTGTCATACCCACTTAACGGGAAGAAACTCAGCTATCAGACAATATTAACCATTGTTAGCTAAACGAAACACAAGGGTAATACAAAGGCTCTGAATTAGCCCTGAGCGAAAAAATGCTAACCCACTTAGCAAAGAACTCACGGTAAAATATTACCTTATTACTCAGATCTGCAAACAATATATCAGCTAGCAAGCTGAGATTCCACAGATTCTAGAAATACAAGTATCATCACTGAGCGATCAAAACTCGCACCAGGGGAAGCAAACCCAGACATCACACCACGTAGCTTTACGAATACACTACTACCGCCGCCTGCTGGTAAGGAGAGTTATTGCCACTCACGCATGCGCAGTTCGTACGTGCTTCTTGGCAGTCGGCTGTGTAAAACTACCCTTGGATGATGGTAAGGTAGACTAAAAGCTTTAGGAATCCAAAGTACAACATATAATAAGTACCCTGTATCAAGATTGATGCAAAACAAGTGACATTTGACCTTTTTAGAGAGATTTAGCAAAGATAAACCATTTCTGGGGTCATTTTGGGTGGATTTTCCATATATCTGGCCCCCCTTGCTCGATTTTGATGGTTGACACCTCTTTCTGACCGTTAGAGCCAATAGAATCGAAGGGGGAGTCCCCCACACACACTCATTGTAAAAGAAAAGGTGGGGGCTTCGCGCATGTCATTTTGCATCAGAGTGGACCTATATCTAGCTTTGACATCTGGAAACGGAAAAGCAGTTTTAATGCTTATGGATTATCAGAAATCATTTCAAAGGGACACAGACACATTGGATTAACCTATGGATTAACTTCAGCGGCGTTTTTATCGTTTTAAGGCCATAAGGTGCGTTCACACCCGAGTACTTTGGTGTACTTTTCCCACAATAGTTCATCAGAACTACGATATATTTGCGTTCACACCAAAAAGCCCCAGGAACTAAAGTAGCTCAAATGAGTTCGTCCGACCCGCTTTTCAGCCCCTGCTACAGAGCAGGGATTGTCGTGGGAGAAAAAAGTTCGTACGTCTGATTGGCTGTGCGGAATGCAAACCACCCCCGTTTTTGGAAGCGGCCATTGTATTTGCTCGTTTACCCGAAGAGATTACTTTTGTGAAAGCAGTTATTATAGCAACACTAAATAAATCATCGGAGCGGTGGAATTGATGAGGATGTCTCGGCGCTTCTGGCGATTTACTCGGAGGACGCGAAGTGCGGCATTCAGAAGCTTCTACTGCATGCAGTTTCAGTGGATCAGCAAAGTTAGCAGACCTGGCAAAGTCATGTCGTGACGACTACGAAGGTAAAATAAAATACATGCACTGCACTGTTTTAATCTGCACAATACTGGTCTTAGATGTACTTTTATTTGCTCAGTAGATCGAGCTAGCCATGCTAGAACTTGCTAACGTTAGGTCCAAGCTGGCTAACAACATCTAGCTAGCTAGCTATTCTCAGCCGTGCCCGCTATAAACACGTATTGACTTGATAAGTGTGCAATGTTCTGTAATTTGCTTCACTAACTCATGGCACTAATCGTGTGTTTCAGGCGAGGTGTTTCTCTCAGGATTAGAAACTAGTTTTCCCCTCCGGGATAAAACGATAATATAACGTTAGCAATTAGCATGCTAGCTGGACCTCTGTGGCTACACTGAGGTAAACAATAGATTGTAGTTGCTATAATTTCAAGTAATTTGCAACATTCATTCTACATGTTAATGGTAAAAGCTTAAACAGTTGATTACCTGCATGCCACAAAGACTGATGTTCTAATATTTTTGCACATTTAAGTAGAAATGTAATTGAAATTCTATTTACTGCCTAAACATTGTTCCTTGTATTATCCTAAATAGTTTGACCTTGTTTCCTCAGAAGGCTTCTCAGACTACATGGAGGATCCCTCAGAGAAACACAGTTTCCACGTTCAGTTCCCCCCCGCTGAGAGTAGGCAGCTCCACACCCTCAGGACTACCATCCTGACCGCTGCTGCCATACTGCAGCAAACAGGAGGGAACGGAGGTGAAAACACACTTTATACATTTAGATATGTGGAGCACAAAGAAAAGCATTGCTAAAAAACATTTAGCAGCTAAACTGTGGATAACAAGTAAACCACATTGGTTTGTTATTCAATATTCAAAAGCTTTTTGAATCATTACATGTCACTTGTTAGACGCTTTTATCCAAAGCTTACATACTCAATACTGTGGGCAATCCCCACAGGAGCACTTTGGGGTGAAGTGTCTCAGGGACACAACGACATGCTGACTGCAGTGGGGTTTGAACCTGTGCTCCCCTGATCCAAACACCAATGCACTTATCCACTGCGCCACACGCCTCCCTATCATGTCCTGAGAGCCCTCCATCCCCCAATTGCTAGTGCCTTCACCATTTAAAATGTTAATAGTCAAATCAAAGGTGTTCCCTGTGTTCCTCCTGTTGTGTGCCTGCAGAGACAGATTTGGACAATGTTGTGTCGTTGTTGCGATTAAACTGATCTTGTATCTTGCATATTTCACCTTAGGAAAGTGGGCACGCGATGACAGCTTCCTTGACACCATCATGGCGATGGCCCGCCGTGCCATGGTCAGCAAGGAGAATGAGGACCTGCGTGCCAAGGAGATGCACGACGAACGGCTGCTGCATTCACACAAGGCCCAGGAATCGAGGTGGAGCAACAAAATACCTTTCTGGCTGGGCTTCTGGCAGTGCTAAGCGAGCTGATTAAATCCAACAGGCCTTCAATACAAAAATTAAGAAAAACTTGTCGTTGATAAACTGTACAATGACTTGTTGGGAGGCGTGTTGTGCAGTGGTCTGGTGCGTTGGTGTTCGGATCAGGGGAGCACAGGTTCAAACCCCACTGCAGTCAGGATGTCGTTGTGTCCCTGGGCAAGACACTTCACCCCAAATTGCCTACACCTGTGACAGTTAATTTTGTATTATTGTGATTATATATATATGCCACTGTTATTAATACTGACACCTAACTTTGCACAAAGGTGTGTCTGCTGCTGAGCCTACCTATTGTTATTATATATATATATATATATATATATATATATATATTGCCACTGTTATTATATTGTTTTGATACTACTGACACTTATTGATCTGCTGCTGATAAATAAAAGGGAACCTACATGCACGGCACTAGCATCATGACTGTCTTTGTTTAAACCAGCAGCAGTGCAACGGTACACAGACTAACCTGTGTGTAACGTAGTTCTTCAGGTGTGCATGCTTAACATGTATGTTAACATGTATGTATACAAACGTTTTTAAAGAGCTTTCAACCTCATCCCATTGTCTTTAACACACATTTAACATAATATACTCATTAATATACAAATATACAGTATGAGTACTGTTTTGATACTGACATTTAATCTTTGCACTAAGGTGTGTCTGCACTATTGTAATTGTGTCTGTTGACTGGTAAATAAAAGAGAACCAAATGCACTGTAAAAAATATCAGCTTTATTGTCAATTTACAATTTCCATGCTGTTCAGATGCCTCTCCACAACGTTGCTTCCAGGCGAATACAGAGGAGTTGAAAAGAGCCCTTGGACATTCGGAAATCTTCGATCCACTGCACACGTTGGCACCACCTCCCACCAGGCCGACGTTCTATTGTTCACCCAGAGTTCCGTAGTATTCGCATATCTGGAACACATACAAAGACACAAATTAGCCCTACATAACTCCATAAATCCTACATTAGATAGTATTAATGTGATTTAATGAACGTACCATTGCTGTTCTTTGGGCGTGATAACGGCCATCATCCTCGGCTGTACAACGGCGAAACATGTCCATCGCGTGTGATTTCGTCGTCTAATCCTTTTGTTAAGGCTTCTTAACCGCCTTCGCCTCCGACTCAGCATTTCTATTGCATTTGAATGGTCGATCTGTATTTGTATTTGTGGCTGAGTTATTGGCTTAAATAACTCCGTTACGAAGCTGTATAACACGACCATCAAAACGTCAACTCCATACCGTGTCTGAGGTCGGAAGGTAAACAGAAGCATCCAGCGGAAGCGGAAGTTTTTTTTCTTCTTCTCTCGGTTTTTTGGCGGATTGCAACTTTAAGGTGCATACCGCCACCTACTGTACTCGCCGTGAAGTTGTTTGCAGCCTGCCAGGAAAACCTAAGCAGAAGAAGAAGTGACGTCAGCGGCTCATTTGCCTATTCCACCCCCAGGAACTCATTTTGGTGTGAACGCGATCTGCTTTAGTTCGTGTTACGTGCCGCAGTTGGTGCTTGTGTGCTTTTGTGTGTCTCTCTCTCTCTCTCTCCCTGATTGTCTCCAGGTGCAGCCTCTCCCCAAGGTGCTCCCAATCCCCAATCAGTTGAACAGCTTCCTCAGTTTAGACAGGGGAGTGTCTAGCTGGGCTGAATCAGTCCTTCCTTCAGGCACTCATTTATTATTTTGCCTTTTTTATTTTCGGGGTAATCCTGGGTGGGGATTTAGTCCCTGTTGGGGGCAGGCGTTTCAGGGTTTCGGCCGCTGATGTTTGCCTTTAAAGTCGCCTCGAGCCCGGCACGCTCCAGAAGATAGTTAGGTAAGTTGTGGTAGGCAGGATCTGGGGAAGTTTGTTATTTGGAAGACTAGAGTACATTTTTGTGTAGCATCAGATATATTTGCCTGTTGAGTGAGGTGATTTAATTGTAGCTGGCGAGTAATTGCAAATTAGTTTGTGTTTAGTATGGCCTCCCTTGTGTTGGGTGAGTCCTCTCATACTGGTTCTAAATTAGATGCCAGGTTGAAAGTGAGGTTAGCTCGTCTCCAGTGGGAGAAGGAGCGTGAGCGAGAGTTTCAGCTCAGGAGGGAGCTGGAGATCAGGAAGTTGGATGCAGACACAGCTTTCAGGATGAGTCAGCTAGAGCTGCAGACAGGTTCAGTGGGGTCCTCTTCGGGTACACAACCATTGTCAGGTTCTGATGCTCCTTTTGATGTTGGTAACAACATTCAGCTGGTTCCAGTATTTTGTGAGTCTGAAGTTGAGTCATACTTTGTTGTGTTTGAGCGCATTGCTGCTGCTTTGCACTGGCCCAAAGATGTGTGGGCCATACTGTTACAGTGCAAGTTAGTTGGTAAGGCTCAGATGGTTTGCTCTTCTCTTCCTGTTGAAGATTGTATTGTGTACGAAAAAGTTAAATGCGCTATTCTCAAAGTGTATGAGCTTGTGCCTGAGGCTTATAGACAGCGTTTTTGTGGCCTAAAGAAAACACCTGGCCAAACTTTTGTAGACTTTGCAATAGAGAAGAGAAAGCTATTCAACGGATGGTGTAAGGCATCAAAGGCTGACGACTTAACTTCAGTTTGTGATCTCATAGTGCTGGAGGAGTTTAAAAACTGTGTCCCAGAACATACTGTTGTTTTAAATGAACGAAAAATAACCTCCTTGCAGCAGGCTGCCGCCATGGCGGATGAGCTGGTGTTAATGCACAGTGGTGTTTTGGCTCAGAGCGATTCTCCTCATCGTGTTGGTTTCCGGAAAGCTTGTAACAGGCGTGCCACACATGCTCACTCTGTTTCTCTTCCAGGACCCAAGAAAAAGAGATTGTGTTTCTTTTGTCTTGACTCTGGTCATCTAGTGGCAGAGTGTGTAGCTCGGAAGAAGCAGGTGGCAGCTTCCAAGCGGTCTGTGGAAAAGCCAAGAGACCAGCACCCAGTTGCAATGCGACAGAGTGGTGAGTTGCAGTTAAGTTCTGCGTCCGTCTGTGACAGTGCTGTGGGTGTTCCCGTCTCTGAAGCGGTGGCTGTGGACCTGGCTCAGAGCGATGTGGATCTGTGTTCAGTGAGTGATGTGTGTGTTCCATGTGATGTGTGTGTTGCTCCGGTGTTTGCTGCTTGTGGGCAGTATAACGTGTGTTTTATGGGGGGGGGTGTTACGTGCCGCAGTTGGTGCTTGTGTGCTTTTGTGTGTCTCTCTCTCTCTCTCACTGATTGTCTCCAGGTGCAGCCTCTCCCCCAGGTGCTCCCAATCCCCAATCAGGACCTCCATATAGGACCTGAGGAAGGCTGCAGTCGCTCTCTCCTTCTCCTCTGGCTGCATGTGTGCAGCATGTCTCTGTCTCTGTGTGAGGCCTGTGATTTTGTGAAGTGTTAGGAGATGTGCTCCAGTTTGTTCGTGTATTGTTTTATTTTGGTTTGCTTTGCAAGTTGGCTGGTGAGCCCTTTTAACTTATCCATTAAAACCTCACTTTGTGGCTTTATATCTCAGTTTCCTCTCTTTTTTTCTCTCTCCTGGTCTTTTCATATGTTGTTACTTCCCTCTGGTTCCCCTAGCCCAGTAAGGAACGTAACAGTTCGTCAGAACTAAAAGAACTCTCATGAACTAAAGTTCTCAGGAACTACTGTGGGAAAAGTACTTGGTGTGAACGCGCCTATTGAAGACCACTTTGGAGAGACTAGAGCCAAGGTAAAAATGTTAGCATTTTTAGCTACCTAGCGTCACCTGTTTTGATGTCTGTTTTTGTTTATAACGTCGCAAATTCGTATAATTCAGTGATAATGAGGGTACCTTTCGATTCTGTGTCACCTCACGATGTGAATCGATGTGGAGAAGAGATAAATAAAAAAGGATCAGTTAGATGAGTTTCTTCCCGTGACATGGATATAAAACATTCAAAAATTATATCTGAATGTACTGGGTGTATCTCAATGTCGAGGAAAGCTGCTCCAGAGCCACTATTTCAAGGATACTACGTCATCGAGTGCCGCCGAAGGACTGTTCCAATGTCCAGGATACTTGGAATTCTACCGAGGCCGGCGTCCTTCGCTGAGGGAAATTTCGAGGCTGCACATGTGTAGCCTCTGCGGTCTTAAAATCCCCACAATGCTTAGTTTGCGGACGGACCAATTTCCAAAATCTTTGGCGGAAATCGCGCTCCATTTAAGGCGGGCCTCGCATATGACGCACACCTGTTAGCCTGTTCCACCATTCTTCGTTTTCCGAGGCTAGGAAGGATTTTTGCCTCGCTTCAGAAGGAATTGACTCGGAGGGACTTGTTCTACCAAGGAAGCGTCCTCTACATTGAGAAACACCCACCGTGTGCAGACGCATGCATGGAAATGCAGGAGAACAAAACATTTCAGATCTGCCAACAGACAGAATTATACCAGACCTACCACCATTCACATATGTTGGAGTGGATTACTTTGGCCCCCTGGAAGTGAAAAGAGGACGAAGCATTGTGAAACGATATGGAGTTATCTTTACCTGTCTAACAACCAGAGCGGTGCACTTGGAAGTAGCTCATTCGTTGGATACAGATTCATGCATTAATGCCTGCAGACGTTTCATCAGCAGAAGAGGCCAAGTATTGGAGATGAGGTCAGACAATGGGACTAATAGCGTTGCCACTGAAAGATAGCTGAAGGAATCTATAAAAGAGTGGAATCTGAGCAAAATAGAACAAGCCCTCCAGCAAAACAGGGATGCAAACTCATCAGGTATGAAAAAGGTGACAAGGATCCGAGCCCCCCGACCCCACGGAATATCAGCTTTAAAATGAGGAATAACAGAGGATTTTAGCAGTCAGAACAACTAAAGCAGTTCATAATAACAGAAACGCCAAAGAGTCACATCTAATAGAAATGTATAAAAGCATTTATTTTAATTGTGTAGCAGTCAGTTTATAATTTTGGCAGCACTGTTGAGCATTTTGAAAATGTATTTTCATGCCTCTGTGCAAGGCTTAGTCTTTCTATCTTTATAGCCAGTGGTGTAAAGTAACTAAATTCATAAACTCAAGTACTATACTTGGGTACAATCTTGAGATACTTGTACTTTATTTAAGTATTTCAATGTGTTGTTACTTTGTTCTTCTTCTCCTCTACAGTTCAGAGGTAACTGGTGTACTTTTCCTCCACTACATGTATTTAATACCTTTAGTTACTTTACAGATGTGGATGAATGATGGTAAATATAATCAAGTGTTAAATCAGACTTTAGTTCCACCTGGAGTAAATTCACAAGCTACCCTGCAGTATACAAAGTCATTCAAACTAGCTGCACCTTTACCAGCTTTGAGAACACTTTCATGATCAATCATTATAAAACACATCATATATATTATTCTGAAATGGACCAATCTGCACAATGACTACTTTTACTGTCGCTACTTTAACTATATTTTGATGATAATACTTTTATACTTTTACTTGAGGAACATTTTGAATGCAGGACTTTTACTGTAACAGAGTATTCCTACACTCTGGTACTTCTACTTTTACTCAAGTACAAGATATATACTTATACCACCTCCGTTTATAGCCTATGAAAATAACTATTTGAAAACGAAGGCTAAAGCTAACGTTAGCAGATAGTGACAATGTATGCTAGTTAGCTAGCTCAACGATTCCTTAAATAATATTGCGACAGAAAAACTTTTCAGTGCACATCACGCTCTGCCGCTCCGACAGGGAGCTCTGCTCTGAACACCTGAACGGCTCGTTCAGCTGTTCACCAGCGATCCAGTCTGTGCCACAGTGACTCCGGACCGCACAGTTAATATTAACGAACGCACCGTAGGTAATGTAGCTGCTGAAGCTAGACCCTCATCCCGGAGCAGCAGAGCCTTATTATACATCCATGAGCAGAGCCGACAGGCAGGAAGACTCGAGCACACAGCTCGCGCTTCATTATAATATATAAAAAAAGAACACCATGCGTGTCATGATGGCACATAACAGCTCACGGCCGCAGATTACTCCGGGTCCCAGACCCCCCCCATACCCCAAAAATATTTGTATTGCAGATCTACATGAATCACACAAACGTCCTATTTTGGATTCAAAACGGCGAATTTCGCCGAAAGGTGACAAGTTTGCATCCCTGGCAAAAGGATGTGAAATGGACCTTCAATCCTCCTTACGGAGCACATCATGGCGGAGTATGGGAAAGACTAATCTGGCTTGTAAAGAAAATTCTGCTATCCATCACAAAACAACAAACACTTGACGACGAAAGCCTTTCAACAGTTCTGTGTGAAGTTGAAGGAATTCTCAACAGCCGACCAATAACTACAGTGTCAAATGATCCAAATGACTTGGAACCTCTCACACCAAGCCATTTGCTGCAGTTCAAGGTCAAACCTGCGTTGCCCCCAGGCTTATTCCATCAGCAAGATACATACTCAAGTGCAGTACATAGCAAATTTGTTTTGGGCCGGATGGATCAAAGAATATACCACTTTTGCTAGAAAGACAGCAATGGAATTGCATTAACCGGTTTAGCCCGAGAGCCCCCGGTAGAGGGGGCTGCAGGTTTTTTTTTCTTTCACAAAACTGTTTTTAATATTTCAAAACCTATTAATGTGTCATACCAGATTAACGAGAATAAACTCAGCTAACTGACAGTGCGAACCATTTTTTCCAAAACAAAAACACAAGTCTCATAAGAAGCGTCTAAATGACCCCTGAGCGAAAAAATGCTAACGCACAAGTGCATTAGCATTAGCCCCGTGCACCAACGGAGAGAGAATAACTTATGGCAACACAAAAAAAAACATGGGAGCGGTGGAGGGATGAGGAGGTGTGTGTGTTTTTTTTCGCCTTTTCTGCAGACTTGTCAAAATAAAAGTAAGCAAAACACTACTTTTGAATTCATTATTGAATTGTGTGCATAATAGGGGTGTAACAGTATACGTATTTGTACCGAAATTATTCTGTATGGGCCCTTCGGTTCGGTACACGTGTGTAGAGCGACCAAGTCATATCATTGGACGAGAGGCATACTATGAGAGCTGGTCACAGGGATGCGTTCAAATGTAGTCAGTAATTTGAGGAACTGTCGAAATGGCGAATGCAAATAAAGTTGAGCTCGAAAATCCTCCAGCATCATTGAAGTCTCCGGTTTGGGAACATTTTGGTTTTGCAGTTACGTACAAGGATGACGGACAAAGACAGGTGGACCGAACCAAAGCTGTTTGTCGGCATTGTTCAACTAAAATTGGTTACGCGGCTGGCAATACATCAAACTTGCACACTCATTTGAAAAGGCATCCCCCGAACGTGAATATCACCGGTACCAAAAGAAAAAAGACTGAAGTGCAAACTCAACTCCCACTAGCATTTAAGCCTCCAACACTCGCAAAAAGTTCAGACCGAGCCAAAGCTATTACAAACGCCAAATATCCTTATGTTGCCATGTTAGCAAATGCGCTATCCTGGCTGTATCTGCTACCTCTGTCCCTAGCGAGAGGGTGTTCTCCACAGCAGGAGACATTGTTAGTGCCAGCAGATCTGCCCTTTCGGCAAGCAATGTGGACAAGTTAATTTTTCTTTAAAAAAACATGAAAATACAATGACAAGCAAGCAAGTCCTAATGTCAAGCTGGCTGCTTAGGTACTAGTACAGTACAGTTCAAATACAGATTATTTCAGTTCATCGAAATGCTGCACCTTAATGTCTATTTTATCATATTTTCTATTTATTTGAGTGAATACATTATTCACAGTTTAATAATAATTAAAAACCCCAAAAAGATATTTTATGTTTTGTGATCATTTTTTCTGCTGTACCGAAAATGTACCGAACCGTGACCTAAAAACCGAGGTACGTACCGAACCGAAATGTTTGTGAACCGTTACACCCCTAGTGCATAACAATTCAATTAATCGCAGAAAATAATTTGATTAATCATGATTAAAATGTTTAATCGTTGCCCAGCAATAATAAACAGTCAGAAGTGTTACCAAATTGTTTAACGTGTTACCAAAAGAGTTTAAAGCAGGGCTGTCCAAACCTTTTTCACCGAGGGCCACATACAGAAAAACATACGAAGGGCTGGGGCACTCATAAAGGTGAGGTATATTGCCTCATCAGTTAAAGGGGACCTATCATGCAAAATGCACTTTTGTACGTCTTTTATACATGAATATGTGTCCCCAGTGTTCCAGGGAACTCACCAAGTGTCAGAAAACACAACCCTCTCTATTTTCCTCCATACCCAAATCTCTAAAAAAGGGGCTGCAACGGATCTGATAAAAACTGATCCAGATTTGAACACTTCACCGACGTCAGTAAAGTGGCGCTACGGCTATTGGGAAGTATTAAGAAGTACAATATAAGAAAAGCAAAAGTTTCATTTGTGGGCCATATTTCATTATACTTTTTGAATTAGCTGAGGGCCAATTCAAAATGGCCAGCGGGCCGGATTTGGCCCCCGGGCCGTAGTTTGGACACCTCTGCTTTAAAGTGTTAATGAAGAGTAAAGGGAACAGACCTGCTCTGTGTATCCGAAGCTGAGGCTGTAAAACAGCGTCCAGTAGTTTCTGGAGTCTCTCGTTCTCCTCTTTGGAAAGAGACAGCTCCTCCTCGAGCTCTGCTATCGTTTTTTCAAACAGAGCAAATATATCTTCAGGAGCAGCAGTGAGTCGCTGCTTCTTCAACGACAGCAGCATTTGGACTTTACTCATGTTTACTAGATCACCTTTTCCTGCAAACTCCGTTAAACACACCGTTTCTCTCTTCACCAAACTCTCAATCTGACTAGTGTTGCTAACGTGTTTCCAGCTAGCATGCTAAGCTAGCTCCTATAGTCCGAGGTAAACGCTCCAGAAAAAAGAGCACAGAGTCTATTCGGAGGTTTATCCAGACACACAGATGATGGATCAGTAGTGCTGGAGCTCACACACACTTTATCAGGAACACAGAGAGAGAGAACCGTAGCGACGAGACGCCACGTGGATCCAGGTTAGAAAGAGCTGGGAACTTCACTTCCGGTGAAGACGCCTCCTCCTTCTTCTTCTTCTCTCAGTTTTTGGCGGATTGCAAACAACTTTAAGGTGCATACCGCCACCTACTGTACATGAGTGTGAATCATCATATCATTCCATCTCTTAACTCATGGACGTATATCTATGATCTAATCAAAAATAAATAAATAAACAAAAAACATAAATAAATAAAACAAAACAAAACAACAATCCATGATCTATTCTAGCCTAATGTTAAATTATTTGTCCTACCCCAGTTTCCCTCAGAAAGGTAAACAGTGCCTTTCTGGTAGCTCTTCCTCCCTCTCCTTCTGTTCCCAGAATACCAACCACACTCCATTCCCTCTCTGCCTCTATCACTTTATCCTTTAGTTTTTCTCTTTCAGCTTTATAGATGTCACAATGTAATAATATATGTTCCACATGTTCTTTAACTCCACAGCTCCCACACTTGTCACTGTCACTTTTCCCCATGACATACAGAGTACCATTCAATGCTGTGTGATTTAGTCTGAGTCTAGCTATCATGATTTCCTCCCTTCTGTTTCTTTCTTTATAAATATTAATTGTGATTGTGTTTTGAACTTTATGATACTCTTTGCCTTTCTGGTCTTTCTCCCACCTTTTCTGCCAGATCTCCATCCCTTTCTTCTTAATCACTGCTTTTCCTTCTCCTTTTCCAAGTTGAACTGGTAATGTGATTTCCTTTTGTAGTGCACTTTTTGCTCATTTATCAGCACACTCGTTCCCTTTCACCCCCTCATGTGCAGGCAGCCAGCAGAACTGCAGATCTATACCGCCTCTGTGAAGTCTTAACAGGCTATGATTCAGTTCTATGAGAATGTCTTCTCTGGCAGTTGTTGTTGACTATGGCATACAGTGTATGCTTTTTAATATGGACAATGAATCTATATATCACCACGCTATCTGGTCTGACCTCTTCAACCCACTGTAATCCTATTATTACTGCCAGCCTTTCTGCTGTGTACACTGATAATTGATCAGACGCTCTTTTTGAGATCGATATTTTAAAGTCTGGGATATAAACCAACTCCAACACACTCTTCCTTGTTCTTAGAACCCTCTGTGTACATTTTGAGGTAATTGTAATAATAATAATAATAATAATAATTTGAATTGATATAGTGCCTTTCAACCTCAAGGTCGCTTTACAAAGAAACATACAAGGACAAGACATAAAACATAAAAAAACATAAACATAAAACAGGGGGCAGAAATGGAAGTGTAAGTGGGGGGGGAGTGAGTTATAGTTGGAAGGCGATGTTGAACAAATGAGTTTTAAGGGTTGATATGAAGATGTTGAGAGAAGGGGCGTTGCAGATTTCTGCAGGGAGGGAGTTCCAGAGGGTGGGGGCAGCGACACTGAAGGCACGGTCCCCGAAGGTGCGGAGGTGTGAATTGGGAATGGAGAGCAGACCGGAGTCTGAGGATCGAAGGGTGCGGGACGGGATGTAAGGGTGGAGGAGATCTGTGAGGTACTGAGGGGAGAGGGCATGGAGGGATTTCTAGGTGAGGAGCAGGAGTTTGTAAGTGATGCGGGACTTGACCGGGAGCCAGTGGAGGTTGAAGAGAGTAGGGGTGATGTGCTGCCAGGGCTTGGTGCGTGTGAGAAACCTGGCAATTGTCAAATAAATAAACAAATCAAATATCTGTATAGCAATTACAAATGTTTGGCATATCTGAAGCTGATGTTCTTGCAGGATTCGTGCTGTTCGGAGTTTGCATCCTCGTGGTTGATTGCACTTATTGTAAGCTGCAGAGGTGGAATAAGTACTCAGATCTTGTGCTTGAGTAAAAGTAGAAGTACTCAGATCTTGTACCTGAGTAAAAGTAGAAATACCAGAGTGTAGGAATACTCTGTTACAGTAAAAGTCCTGCATTCAATATGTTACTGAAGTAAAAGTACAAAAGTATTGGCATCAAAACATAGTTAAAGTTCCAAAAGTAAAAGTACTCAATATGCAGATTGACACATTCAGAATAATATATATGATATGTTTTGATTATAATCATTGATGCATTCATGTGTTTATCACATTTAAATGCTGGATTTATTTGTATTGTGTTGATCATTTCTACACACGGTGGTATTACTATTTTTATTTAAGTTAAAGTGCAGCAGGAGGGGACTCTTTAAAGTAGAGACACTACATACTGATATACACCTGAACATCAGCAGGAGAGGACTCTTTAAAGTAGAGACACTACATACTGATATACACCTGGGGCCTCATTTATAAAGGGATATACGCTCAAAAAATGGCGTACGTCAGTTTCTACGCAATGTTTGCGATTTATAAAATACTAACTTGACGGGAAAATGTGCGGTCCTCCACGCAAACTCTAACCCATGCGTACGCACTAACCACACAAACGGGAGAGACGAGAAACTGCGACACCGTTGGCAGAAGGAAGAATGGAGAGAAATATGTGGAAATAATACCATAAATAAAATGTTACCTCTCATTTATCAAATATGAAGAATTCATTTTCAAACATTGATTAAAGCCAATCTTTAAATGATTAAACAAACGCCTGTTTGAGACTCCTCAGTGCACACAAAAACATAACTTGGAGAAATAAATAAATACGGATATGTTATTTAAAACCACCTCGAATATGTTGTGTTAATGTTATGAAATGTTTTCTCATAAATGATGCGGTAAGCAGGAGGACAGAATTACGTCTAAACTGACGTCGTTTTGCATTTCTATAGGTTGTAGATACGAGCATGGTTTTATATACTATCACGTTTAATCGTGTTTTATGCCGTTTGCCAAGACTTGATAAGTCGCTCGTAAAACACAGGAGGTATGGAAACTAAGAACACCATATGTGGTAAATTGTACAGCTAATATAACACAACACATTAGTTGTATTTCCTTTAACTGGTGGATTATGGATATATAGTTGCTGATCGACAGCTGGAACACAAACCACCAAATACAACAAAAATAATTCAGATCCAGTCGTCATGACTACACTCCGGAGGGATTCCCCCATCATTTCTTAGAGTTTCTCATCAAGGGGGTGTCTCCTGTCCCCGGGACAAACACACTGCCTGAGGAAGGTTATGTGTATTTTTTTTGTCATTAACTTTTTTCGGACCACTTATTTATTTATTTTGGTGACGATCCGACCTCCATGCTGCTACTCTGGTTCAAACTGCATCCACCAAACAATATTATTTATCTCGACCTCCCCACAATAACCAAAATCTGACACGGTGTGAGATGTCTTTTTTAGCTGTTCTATCGTCATTTCCTGCGATCTTCTTCATGCAGTCAGTCAAAATGAATGAATGAATGGGCGTTTCTTTGACTATGTATAGGCAAATATGGGCGTTACAAGTCGATTGTGATTTATAAAGGGAAACAGGCGTAGGGAGTGCCGTACGCACTTCCCTCGCCGGTACGCAATGTTTTGTGAATCGGAAAATTGTGGAAAATGTATGTACCTATTTTTGTGCTTTGTACTACGTAAGCAACCTTCCTACGTCAATCCTACGCAAGGCGTTATAAATGAGGCCCCTGAACTGCAGCAGGAGGGGACTCTTTAAAGTAGAGACACTACATACTGATATACACCTGAACATCAGCAGGAGAGGACTCTTTAAAGTAGAGACACTACATACTGACATACACCTGAACATCAGCAGGAGAGGACTCTTTAAAGTAGAGACACTACATACTGATATACACCTGAACATCAGCAGGAGAGGACTCTTTAAAGTAGAGACACTACATACTGATATACACCTGAACATCAGCAGGAGAGGACTCTTTAAAGTAGAGACACTCCATACTGATATACACCTGAACATCAGCAGGAGAGGACTCTTTAAAGTAGAGACACTACATACTGATATACAGTGATTTTAGTGTCATGTGAAATCTCTGTTTCTTCTCTTAATGTTTATCCTTGTTTTAAGTTGCAAATGGTCCTGCAGTGATGCAAAAAACCTTCCAGACTTTATCTGATAATAAAGTATCATCGTATGTTGTGAAAACAGCAGCATGGGTGTTTACATCTGTGCTTTAATATTTATTTACAGTATTTTAATAATCTCACCTCATCACAGAAGTCAGCGTTCTGCGTGCACACTATTGTTTTAGGGGCACCAAACCTGAACGAAAAGAGAAGAAGAGGAGATTAATTTCAGGTTAAAAATATTGTTATTTCTGCGTCCTGATGGTTGCATTTTAGAAAAAGTCAGATTTTCTTTCTGATTTTACTTCCATTCTTGAGAGGATAATAAATACATGGATCCTGATATTGAAGACCAAGCCGGTGACGAGTGAGATTTTTCTAACAAAAACACACATGTGAAAGGGAAGGAAAATGGGAGACAGTGTGGGTGCCTCGAGGCGAATCATTTTCAGATTATATATATACACAGTATTCTGGTCTTGGACATCACTGAATCCTTTCTGGCAGGAAGATCATGGACTTTTACGAAAAGTTTTTCAGATAGACTTTCCATTTAACTTTGAATCTTAATATTCGATGATTCCTCTAAGTAAAATATTTATTTTGAACCCTGAGTGCTGCTAACAAGAATGGCATTACTAGAATGTGGTTAAAACCAGGAAAACCTATTGTGGATATGGGCATTGTTTAGGATATTTTGGAGGATTACCTTTGCTTTGAGATAGCGACACATTGAATATGTGACATGTCTCCATGCTTTAATGTTCAAAAAGCTCTTTATTTTTCTCATCCTAGAGGGAGAATCTCCAAAAACAGAATAGGGCCTCTTTAAGATTCACATATCATGAATGAGGCTTCAAACACCTGGTCAGGTAAAGTGTGATTACAGGTGATCTTGTGAAGTGTATCTACCTGTATATGCATTTGGAAATACATTTTGCGACAGAGAGAGCGTCCGTCCTCTGAACCGGAAAAGCTTCGGGCCATTTACTGAAGTAATCGATGAGCACTATGACGTTAGAGTTCCCCTGCTGCGTCTCTGGGAAAGGCCCTGAGGAAGAGGAAGAGGAAGATAAGGTGAGGTGAGGTAAAGTAAAGTAATGTGAGGTAAGGTGAGGTGAGGTGAGGTGAGGTAAGGTAAGGTGAGGTGAGGTAAGGTAAGGTGAGGTAAGGTGAGGTGAGGTAAAGTAAAGTAATGTGAGGTGAGGTGAGGTGAGGTGAGGTAAGGTAAGGTGAGGTAAGATAAGGTAAGGTAAGGTGAGGTAAGGTGAGGTAAGGCAACGTACAATTTAGTAAGAAATAAAACAGCAGATAAATATAATTTGAGGAAATTAAATTAAGGCAAAAACCTATAATGTCGATCCCAACGATCTCCCAAGGTGCGTCCACTTTAATGGGCCGGACCGTCCTGGCCAGGTTTTTACTCCTTTCTGTGTGCTGACAGGTGTCACACACTTTGATCTGAAACAGGAAACAGTTCAAAGTTAAATATTAATACGGCTTAATTTTGCTGCCAGATTGTATTACAGAGGAGTAGTGGAAGGAGCGTGCACTGTTGAGGGCATCTTTGTACTGCTGTTGGTGCAGTCTATAAATGTCTTTGTGGATAGTGAGACCAGTTCGTTTAGCATGTCTTTCGAGCTGGCGACCTTTCCTTTTGAGGCAACGGAGATGATCGGTGTACCAGGGGGCCGAGTGAGTGAAAGAGACATACTTGGTTTTATTGGAGCGAGTTGGTTGAGACAGGAGGAGAGAGCATTGATGTAGGTGTTGACCAGGTCAGTAGGGGAAACATTCTGGGTGACGGTGGAGTCAGGGATGGTGTCAGCCTGTAGGTAGACAGCTAAGAAACTGTTCGTGAAAAAAACATTTTTTCCCACCGTAGCTGTGTTGTGCAGCTGACGGCAGGGAGTTGGCGAGATTGTTGACGGCCAACGGCTGGAGGCTGGTAGCAAACGGGCTAGCAGGATAGGGTCCGGTACGCAGGAAAAAGCAAATAGGTAATGGAGAACTACTTGAACAAAGTAGCGATTAGGGTTGGGAACCGATAAGAAAATGCCGGGTACCGGGTAACCATACAAAATACACAATTTTGGTTCTGCTTAACGGTTCCTAAACGCGGTAGACCCTGTATTCCACCGGGTCCGTCTGCGCCGCGGCGACCCGGTGGAATTCAGCGGCGGACTGGCCATCAGTGTGTTCTGGAGAATCACAGAACGGCCGGTCGTCAGCGGGCCGTTGACGGCCGGCTCGGTACGCTGACGGCCGGCACCGCCCTTCATTTTTTTAAACGGCATCATGTAAGTTGCGCTGACAGGCGACAGAGGTCCACAGTTGCCCCGCAGCGAGGCTCCCCCCGCCCACCACTGCCGTAGACAGTTCACGTGCTCAGTCACTTAACACCAAAGATGGATCGCGGTAAACGCTCTAAGTGAGGCTCCACTACACTAAAAAAGAAAAAGACAAGGCACAGTGTAATGCCTGTTAATAGCTTGCCACAGGCATAGCTCAGTTAAAATAAAGCACAGCTATTGTGCAATACATTTGTATTGAATGCCAATTTCAGTAGATTTAATCAAACAAAACATAAACATATTGGACATGGCCTGAAAACTGTAACCTCTTCACATTTGGTTGAAATTAGGGCTGTCAGTAGATTAAAATTTTTAATCGCACATTTTGTATCTGTTCTAAATGTACCTTAGAGGCATATTTTTCAAGTTTTTAATACTCTTATCAACATATGAGTGGACAAATATGCTTTATGCAAATGTTTGTTTATTATCATTGGAACAATGACAAATATTCTCCTGAATATTCTCAACACAACAACCTCTGAACAATGACAAATGTTCTCCTGAATATTTTCAATACAACCACCTGGAACCTCTCTCTCTTACACTCTCTCCCAACCCTGTCTACTTCTCTGCAGTGCACTCTGCCAGTTGCTCAAACAGACAAGCCTGTTTACAGTTGTCGGCGAAATGCCGCTCCTCTGTCTTCATCTTCAGTTAAAGCATGAGACTTTCGCACTGTGGGTCAAAATAATGCGCTGTGATGTGCAGTCGACACATTGGATGCGATCCGAATTATCTAACGCAGCCCCTCGTCCTCCACAATGTTAAGCTGTAGCCACCTATTTAGCTATCGCTGTTAAAAGCTTGCTGCTCGTAGAAGTGTCCATGCGTCTCCCCGACAAACTTTCAAGCGTGGTCTGCCGCAAACAAGCGGCAGGAGCGGGGCTGTCAGCAAGGGCGCGGAATGCCGCGGAACACTGTACAAATCCCGTTTCAATAATTCCCCTCTACTCTAAAGTTGCATCTAAAATGCGATCTGATCTAGCTGTGTATTTTTTGTTATTTTTTATTGTTATATTCAATCTCATTAGCTACAGGCATTTTTGAAGCTTGTAAAGGAAGAACCAGCGAAGCCAGATAAACCCAAAAGCAGCAACTCTGCGGCCGCAGAGACTGTCAAGGCCACCCCCACCGCCGTCGTTGAACCGAAACAGGCTGGTTCCGACTGCTTGGAGGTTTGTTGTCGGGACATTGAGGCGGGTACAGCTGACTGTCGAAAAAAAGGAGACCGCTAGATCGTCTGGGCAAAGAGAAAGGTACTTCAACGCAGAATGGTACAAAAACAGAGAGTGGTTAATTATTTGCAAAACCACTAAACGGGCCTTCTGTGAAATATGCAGATTTGCTGCTGTCAAACGGCTTGTAACTTTCTCAAAATGTGGAGATGATAGCTTTGTTAATACCGGAGTTAATAACTGGAAAAAGTGCCCAAAGCCTCCATGAACAGTTGTCTCTGACTGTACGATCAGCTGATTATGTTGTCCATGAAGACTTCATAGGAATGTATGACTGTCCTAAGACTGACGCAGAATCAATAACCCACTGATAAACTGCGATGTTAACAACCTCATGATAACCTCATATGTTTTTAACTTAGGATCATAGGCTACCTGTGTTTAGTCTAGAAAAAGGTAAATGTGTGCATTTTATTATAAAGTTGTGTATATTTACAGACTGTTGCAAAAACTAAGAAGCTTATAAACATCAGGTTTAAAACTAAAAGAGCTTTACAAAAAATTAACACAATTAAAGATGTTTGGAGTTTTATTTGAGTTATTAATTTACATTTTTTGTCAAAGAGATGCTGATTTGAAACCGTTGTTACATACAGTTACGGCATTTCCTGTTTCTGCCGGAGAGATGGGAGTTTGTCCCAAAGCTTGCCGCTGTATTTACTCCCTCCATCTGACAGGAGGGAGCCTCATGTGTCACTCCACAGAGTTCACTCCGTCACGGAGGGGGAGTGTGTAGGGCGTGGTTTGGGATTGGGCCATACACACGCATTTTTTTGCCCCCCCCACTTCTAAAATGAATCCGGCACGCCTGGCTGTCAGCATCAGCTGTGGGCTTGGCTTGCTGTTTAAAACACCTTTTTTTTATCCATATCTCTCGCTAGAATCTCCCACCATCCAACTAACAACAACAACGTCAAGCCTTTGGGCTCTGAAACTACGGGGCGGGCCGAGGACAAATATACATGCGTTAATCGCACGTTAAAATCATTTGTGGGGTTATTAACGTGTTAACTTGACAGCCCTAGTTGAAATAGTCAATTACTAGCCATATCTTACACATTTCTGTTTTGAATTATTAATATGTGGATGACAGTTGAACTGGATGATGTAACATTTATGCCATCTGCTGGAAAGAAGACGTATCGTTCTGTTGGCGTCGTTTGGACAACAAAAACAGAGTAAAGCTTTCATTTCATAAACAATCTTTGAGTACAGACACTGTCCTGCAGAGAGCACACAACCCAACAGCACGTTTTTGGTTGCGCTTCCACTTGGCCTAGTTCCGGCCCGGGGCTACTTTCTCACCTCTTTTCTGGCCCGACAAAATCGTGGTTCTATCGGGGCCAACAAACAGGGCTGAGTCGGGCTGAGTTTGCTAAACTAGAGAGAGAATCGCTGGCAAGGGGGCTACAACAAGATGAACATATTTGACCGTGATTTAATTGTAATACACGTTTCAAAATGATGCCGAAGTAACAACATACTGATACCGGTTAGTAAAATCCATGAATTAATGCTTTGACAAGTCTGCAGACAGACGGCAGGCGAAAAACCTTTTAAAATGCGTGTTTTCTAGATGGAGATTGGCTAAGCTAACGCAATATATGCTCCGACCGTCCACACTCACAACAACGGCCTATACAGACATAAATAAACCAGCGACTGTATTCGCCATGACAGACAGTCTGTGGTTTGTACTTGTTTAACTTTTGTCTAGTTTCTGAACAGATATGAGGAGCTGTGAGCTTGAGTGCTAACAGCTAACAGCTGTGTTGTTTTTCTGGGGTTCTCATTGAAGATGACGTCACGGCTCCGCCTACACTGCGTTACTATAGTAACTACCCCAGTTCCTAAACTGTAATGGAAGCATGAAGTGAGCCGGCCCTAACAAGGCCCAACGCGGCCTAGCAGTACCGAGCGAGGCCGAGGGCGACCGTGTGGTGGAAATGCGCCATAAGACTAGCTGGTCCATTGTAAAGGTCAGTCCACCTTAAATGAGCAGTGGGTGATCAGCAGGTGAAAGGCAGGAAACGGGAACTTGGTCCTGAGGACATGTAACGATTATTAAACAAGAAATAGTCGAGTCAAGGGGTCAAAGAAATTAACATTTGTGATTATTAGCGAATCGGTCGCAGGTGGGTGAAATCAGGCTTAGAGAGTAACGTATTACATGTAACGGCATTAGGTCATCAGGATACAAAATAGGCAAATGTATTCCCTTTAGGGCTGCACGATATTGGAAAAAACTGACATTGCAATATTTTTTTCCTCTGCGATATATATTGCGATATGAAAAAATACAGGAATTGAAGAAAAGACAGTTTTTTTTTGTCCGCAAGCTATCCTTTCTTGAACTTTCATGCTATACAATTGGTCTTTTTTTAACGATATTTAACCGGATGAAGGATTTTAGTCACAGACTTCTGGATCTTAAGTTATCAGAGCAACAAGCTGAGCTCGCTCGGTTATCCTGCTGTGATCTGATCAAGAATGATTGTGATTGGTGGTTTGCTGTGCATGCAGAGCCTGCATGTCACTCACTCAAGTACCCCTGACATGAGAGCCGCGCGAGTTTTCCTTTTGTAACAAGCAGCAAAATAATTGTAATATGACGTGTTTTAGTTAATTTGCCGACTTGCACGTCCTAAAAAATAAATTAAATTAAATAAAAATTGTCCTGCATGCGCATAACGTGATTATCCTCACGACACAATATATCGTGCAGCCCTACTTCCCTTACAGTTACAGAGGCAAAAACAATCAGATAACAGGTACATTTATGTAAAACAGGGCTCATTAACAGGATAGCAATGATACCAAACATTTAGAAATAAAGAACAATACATCAAATCATCCTTTATCTCTATATGGAAACTTGGAGCCCTCAATCCAAAATAAAATGGTTCATCAACAGTCAGTGGTTAATGTATGAATCAGAAAATCAGTATGACAAAAACATTAAACATATTGTCCACTTATGTTGATAAAGATGGAGTTCACTTAAGTATTTTATGAATGTTGTGCGACAATTTTAATCCAGTCAGACAGATTTTTCTCATGTGTGAACTGTCTTAAAGGGCCCATGTCATGCTTTTCCGGTTATTACCCGTCCCTTTGTGTGTTATGAAGGTTTTTTCTCGTTGGAGATTTCTCATGTTCTTCCTGGGCATCGTGACGTCTGGATACCCAGTAGCCACGCCCAGAGCTATGACGCACCCTCTGCCAGCCAAGCATATATACTGTTGGAATCTCAGGTTCAGTTCAAAACAGTGCCAACTGGGCTAACGAAGTTGCTAGCGTTTACATATATCAACTACAATGTCAGCAGATGGCCTTACATGTGCCTTCTCCTGTGTGGACTCTCATGTGTGTCTTCAAACCTCTACTCTGTGAAAAAGCTTTCTTACAGACTGAGCAGCTGTGTGGTTTCTCTCCTGTGTGGACTCTCATGTGTAGCTTTAAACTTCCACTCTGTGAAAAAGCTTTCTTACAGACTGAGCATATGTATGGTTTCTCTCCTGTGTGGATTCTCATGTGTTTTTTAAAACTGTCACTAACTGCAAAAGATTTGGTACAAACCGAGCAGCTAAAGGGTTTCTCTCCTGTGTGGATTCTCATGTGTTTCTTTAAATTTCGACTCAATGAAAAAGATTTAGTACAAACCAAGCAGCTAAAGGGTTTCTCTCCTGTGTGGATTCTCATGTGTTCCTTTAAATGTCCACTCTGTGAAAAAGCTTTCTTACAGACTGAGCATCTGTATGGTTTCTCTCCTGTGTGGATTCTCATGTGTTTTTTAAAACTGTCACTAACTGCAAAAGATTTGGTACAAACCGAGCAGCTAAAGGGTTTCTCTCCTGTGTGGATTCTCACGTGTTCCTTTAAACCTCCACTCTGTGAAAAAGCTTTCTTACAGACTGAGCATCTGTATGGTTTCTCTCCTGTGTGGATTCTCATGTGTTTTTTTAAACTGTTACTAAATGCAAAAGATTTGGTACAAAATGAGCAGCTAAAGGGTTTCTCTCCTGTGTGAATTTTCGTGTGTTCCTTTAAACTTCCACTCTGTGAAAAAGATTTCTTACAGACTGAGCATCTGTATGGTTTCTCTCCTGTGTGGATTCTCATGTGTTTTTTTAAAGTTGGACTTAATGCAAAATATTTCGTACACACAGAGCAGCCAAATTGTTTCTTTACAGCACTACGGCTTGAATCACTGAGAGATTCTTGTCTATTTTTCAGTGATTTTGAGGCTGAAGCAGATTCTCTGGTCTCCTTCCAATCAGCACTGTCTTCAGTGTCAGGTTCAGAAGAGTCTCCAGTGTCAGGTTCAGAAGAGTCTCCAGTGTCAGGTTCAGAAGAGTCTCCAGTGTCAGGTTCAGAACAGTCTCCAATGTGAGGTTCAGAAGAGTCTCCAGTGTCAGGTTCAGAAGAGTCTCCAGTGGCGTACTCAGTCTTTGGTTGTAAACTGCTCTCTGGATCTGAGTTCCTGGCTGGTTCTGGTCCTCGACAGTCATCTCCATCAGCTTCTGTTTCCATGTGTTCAGTTTGTCTTTGATGAGGCTGTGAGGACTGAGGTTTCTCTTCATCATCTTCACTCTTCACAGGGTCAGGAGTGAAAGTGGACTTGGTGATATCAGCCTCCTCCAGCTCCTGAAGCTGCTCTCTCTCCTGACTGATCCTGAGTTCCTCCTGTTCCTGCTTAATGTGTGGGGGGGGCTCTGGGTCCTCCTGGTCCAGACTGGTGCTCCAATCCTGCTGGTCAGGGAGAACCTCTTCTTTAACCACCACCAGTAGCTGGACGTCTGCAGGTAACAGGAAACACACAGTCAGAAAAAACTGTTAAGTATTAGCATTTCAAAATCTGATCACCATTAAAATGGGAGATATTTTGCAGCCCTAATAATGCCTTTGTTTTTACTTTCATATTATCTTTTAGTCCCACCTATTGTGTATTTCTGTTGTCTCAATTCACCTTCTGTAGCCCAGCCCCTTTCCAGTTCCAGTTTAGCAGTAGCTGCAATGTAAACAAGGAATTGTATTTGGCATTGTTCAGATACACTATGCCTATAGAATGAAAATACTCCGTTACAAATTAAAATCTTGCATTCAAACCTTATTTAAGTAAAAGTTCGCAAGTATTAACAGAAAAATGTACAGCACCTTCTTATGTAAAAGTAATGATACTGCAATGACATTTTCGCGGGGGCAAAACGCAACATCTTGCAAGAAAGCGTCTGAGGGCTTCTTAAAGGGCCCATGTCATGGCCATTTCCACTGATCATAATTACATTGTTGAGGTATACTAAAATAGATTTATACTGTGCAATTTTCCAAACTCACATTGGTTTCGCATACAGCATCTCTGTCAAGCATGTGTATTCAGCAGTATTCACTTTCTCCACTAAACGACTCGTTGGAGCTCTTGCCCCCCCCTCCCTGTGAGCCTAGTGTGCTCCGATTGGTCAGCTCGGCCACTCGTTCTGATTAGTCAACCACCAGAGAGGCTGCGCCCATGTCAGTGCTTTTCCCGGCTGCTCTCAGCGTAACATCAGTCTTATCATGGCGTCGGTACAGCGGTATATTTTATATACATATATATTTTTAACTGTTGTTATAGAAGAGTGTGACGGCCTCAGGGCCTTTGTCTTACGGTGGGGTGGAGCTGAAGAGGGTAATCAGCGCGATCACGGACACCTCCGTAGCCGGTGCTATTAATCCCAGCGGCCCGGAGTCTCTCTCCAAAGCGGCTGCAGAAGGACGAACTGAGCGACCCTCTCCCCTCGACCACCTGTCTCTGCATTTACTACAATAAATGTGCCGTGGTTTTGTAAACTCGTGTATGTCTCCTTGTCTTTCCGTTGTGGCCTACGAGCTACTCTCATAACAAAGAGTAAGTTATTTTTACCCGTTATAAACTACTACTGTTTGATGAGAAATCAAATCATGGTTTGCTATATATGAATTCAGGGAAGAAAGGATAGGCCTACTAAGTATTTCCATTAAACTTTATTTTTAGAAATGTACAAAATGAACATAAATATACATATATACACGGTATATCATCCATTCCTCCTCCTCGCATCTTGCCTGCGCACAGTCGGTGCGGTGCCTTTTAGCACCCTCAGTAGTAGTAGAATCCCTTCCCCGTCATGGATTGTCCGCCAGGATCTGGCTGGACGAAATCAAATGCAAATCATAAAATATTAGAGAAACTTAGTTGTTTTAGATTCGTTAGTAGTAGTTGTGTAATGAACAGCTTGCCTGCTAATATGCTAACCTAGCTTTGTTTACCTTGGTAGCTAACACGATATGAACGTTAGCTTGGAGGAAAGGCAACTATAATGCAGTGTAATAAAACTACTATGAACAAAAGCTAGTGGTTCATATTAGGCTAGCAATAACGTGTTTATAATTGCAATCGTATACGGGTATTCTGCTACGTTCGGTCATACAATGTAACTTGCATGAATACATTGTTTTGCGCTAGCATACAGCTAGCCTCGTTAGCTACATGCAGTATGTGTACGGTCACAATGTACGGTAAATCACAGTACAGTATACTGTATGAGTATTCCGTGTGTGTGACTGCAGACATTCTCCTGCCATGACAAACATGTAAGGCCATCTGCTGACATTGTAGTTGATATATTTAAACGCTAGCAACGTAGCATCACAAAAATGTTTTTCTGACCGAAACTAGCTCTAGCTCCGTGTGTTAGATCGCTACGCCAGCTATAATGTAATTACGTTTCGCGACTGACCGGCAAATCACCCGGAGTATACTGTCAATAGGTATTTTGTGTGTGAATGCAGACATTCTCCTGCTATGAGATACATGTATGCAAGGCCATCTGCTGATATTAGAGTTGATATATGGAAACTCTAGCAACTTAGTTAGCACAGTTAGCACTGTGTCAATGGCTTAGCAGTCCAACACAGTTTACACATTTAAACAGTCTTGTTTGATAAATACACAAATAACAATGCAAACTTACAGGTTGTATACCCAGATCTTCCCCTGCTCCAAACGGTCCAAACAAGCTGTGCATATCCGGCCTCAAACTGGGCAATGTTTTGGAAGCTTTCGTCTGTGAAATGCCGGTTCTTCGAACCTCTGGAGGAGGAACACGACGCTGCTGGTGTGGCCATAGCTCTTCGGGATTGGTCCATTTCGTTCCGGGTACCGCATGACATCAGGCGGTACCCGGAACTAAATGGAAGACTCAAATGGGCAGTGACGTATCTCCAACGAGGCGTTTTGGGGAGGTATTTTCTGTGTTAGAGTTTTACTCGCTACAGGGTGTACTTTGAGGGTTTTGACTCTGCACACCGTTTACATGCATAAAAACCTTCATAACACACAAGGGGACGGGTAATAACCGGAAAAGCATGACATGGGAGCTTTAACATTTAAAGGTCCCATGTCATTCTTTTCCAGTTATTACCTGTGCCCTTGTGTGTTATGTAGCTTTTTATGCATGTAAACGGTCTGCAGAGTCACAAACCCTCAAAGTACACCCTGTAGCGAATACAACTCTAACACAGAAAAGGCCTGTCTATGCTGCCCCAGAACGCCTCGTTGGAGATTTCTCTTTTTCTTCCTGGTACCAAGTGACGTAACGATGACCAAAATGGACTCATTGGTCCAAATGGACCAATCCGCGGAGCCGTTATGTTACGTCCGCAGAGCCGTTACGTTATGACCGCGGATTGGTCCAAATTGATCAATGGACTTCCTCACACACACACACACTCAATCTTTTTTCAGCTGCAGCTCCGCGGATTTCTCAGCCTGAGACGGCGGGACGCGGCGAGGCTGTGAGTCTGTGTGAGCAGCAGCAACGTTCCTCCAACACGGCACCCAGACCCCACGCAGCATTCTCATCTGTTTGTCATTACTGGTGTCATTTTCTGGTTGCTAACTAACGCCATTGTAACACATAATCACTGATGTTCCGCTGTAACGGTGGTGGACTCATCAGAACAGAATGGGCGAGCTGACCAATCAGAGCACAGTGGACTCACAGGGAGGGGGGGGGGCAGGAGCTCCAACAAGCCATGTAGGACAGAGTGAATACACATACTATACAGAGATGCTGTATGAGATGTTAAGGAATAATTCTTCTAGATATCTAACCTTTTGCTCTGTGACGTGTTATCTCCTTTAAGGAAAGGCCTTGGTGCCATATGTGTTGTTGTCACCAGTGTGTGACCGGTCAACTTGACTGGCACGAAGGGTAATTGTTGTGGGAACACTGAGGCACTTCTTTATCTGTGTTTGTGGGCTCTAGGATGGGAAATCCTTGAGGCCATGAGCGTCGGACGCAGGTGACTCAGTGTTTAGTCTACTCCTTCAGAGATGTTGATTTCTCTCTGTGAACCCGTTAAAAGGTCTAGCATAGAGAGAGGTTCTTCAGAATTGACGTGGCAACTCTACCGTGTAGTCAGAACCTCTGACTCTTTGATTTGTGATGTGAATCCTCCGGCCGAATACTCTGAATAAACCCATCAGTGTTTGACATCAAAGCTCCAACTCTCACCGTGTCTCCTTCCTGAGTCGGTGACTCCATGCATTGCTACACAGAAGTTTCCTCCACAAATTGGCGTTGTCGGCAGGATACCAACAGATCTTCAGAGACTGGTAAGTGTGATTTCAAATCTACATTTGGACATTGCCTTACCAGAATCTGTGATTGACGGTATCCTAAAATTATCTGTGAAGCTAAGCGGCTGCGTTTCGTTTTGGTTAATGAACATTTGGGACTATTAACCCCAGGGGATCATCCAGGGACTCTGTCTTGGCTGGTTCCCTCTGTGTGTGCTGCTCGGGACGTATGTGCCGTGCAGGCATACACGGAGATGTTTAAAAAGACCTTAATGAGGGCAGCAGTAAAGTGGAACTTCTGTGTGAAATCAAAATAGAGATTTGTAATGAACAAATCGCCGAGATTCCGGGGGTTTCAGCGGCCAACACTAGCAGTTAACTAAAACAGCCAGAGATATTACCCCCAGCGCCTCTAAAAAAAAACACGGCTCCAGCTGCGGCTCCGGGGAATGTGTGTAAAATACCTCCCCGTATCTGCATGAGCTGGTGAAGTGAACTCAGAGGGAGAAAATCACAGCTTTTGTCTATAACTTTAACTCACACCACCGCCGTCTCTATTAAAAACGAGACGGTTTAAAAGCACTCTCGTGGCTTGTGGCCGTTTACGACGTGCTGGCCGGTGCGAGGTGCGTGCATTACCTGATGCGACAGGCTCCCTACATTGCTGGAGGAGTTGGTGTCGGTCAGGGGTGCATACATAAAATTATAGGCTAATTGATCATGGGTGGGCAGTGGTATGCAAGTGTAGAGCAAAACTGTGTTTCATCGTTGGGATGAACATGATGGGAGGTGTGTAGGCTGGTCGAGTAGGACTACAGTTAACTGTGTGGTTTCGGATAGAAAGGGTAGAGGAAAAAAAGTCTATGTGCTCCAGATCGGGGGGGCATAGCACCACTAGAGCAGGGATAGTGGGGTCGCAAGAGGATAAGCTAGTTATTGCTCTTGGACGGTCTTCAGGCACCGATCTAAGGACTTGTGTACAAGGGTGGAGGCACGAGTCAAGGTGCCCCACTGGATTCCCATTGGGAGAGATCATATAGTCCCTACCCCCTCTGAAACCTCTTTAATCCGGACTAAATTGAGCTGGATGAACTTTTGCTGTCGCACTGGTGTTTGTTACGAGTTCATCATGTTTGTTTGTCTGATTGTTTGTATCAGGGGTCTATATTGGTTTGTCTAACCGCCGTCTTGTGCATGTTTTGTAACAACTAATAATGAATCAGTCCATAGCCAGGGTAAAATAAACTAAGCTTTAGTTAACTCACCAAAAGTAAATGACTTGAGAAAGATAAATAATATATAGTGTTTTGCAAAATTCTGGTAGTATAGATGTGCTGCAAAATGAAAATAAATAGCAAAAGAGTGTTTTTATGTCCTGCATCTGAGTGTGCAGAGGAAATGTAAACAAGAAGCACACTGTTCAGGGTGTGCGCTGTAGGTGTAAGAAGAAAATAAGATTATATTATTTTAAGAATACATTTTAAATTGTATTGCTGTTATGTTAAGATATGTTTGTGACCTTTTATAAACCCTATGCCCCGTCCTGCACCCTGAGACCCTCAGAGGCATCACTGCTGGTCGTAAAAAAACCTGCCTGAGGAGGTCAGGGTGGCAAAATCTGTCTGCTGTTTTAGGTCAATATTGTATTATTTGTTTCATTTCTTCTTAAATCTATGTATTGTATGGTAATAATGAAAAAAACGTAATGTATTGAACACATTCCGAAACAAAGCTGATAAGACAGAACTAGACTCGGACATAATACAAATTATTGTTGAAACCTTTTGCGCTGTTGCTGCAAAATGGAAACTTTGTTGATTATCTATTCCAACTGGCCACTGGATTCAGATAATTAATATAAGTTGAAGTTTAATTACAGTTTTAAATATAGTTTAACATTCTTTATTAAACTGCTTCAAATGATTTCTCGTATCAACCAATTGGTCTCCATAGACATTACTAAAATTCTAATAGTTGTTAAACTACTGACAAGTTTTCTGAAACCGAGCTTATGAACAAAAGAGTAAAGGTTGCTGGTTAAGCCAGGATCAATATATTTGTTGACGTTTTCATTACAGTGTGCATAATAAATGTGTTAAATGAATTGAGCAATTCTTTAAAAAGTATAATGTTGCAATCTCTTTACAATAAGTAATTACAGTTAACAAAGAAGTAGAGGTTGTTTTCCAAGGGCCTCTCCTTCACAGCCCTACACTTTAAATCATGAGACTTTCAAATCATAACAGACAGAGATCGGTATCACTTTGTGTTGCAAGCCAAATCCATGTAAAGGTTCTACTTGAGCCCAATTTAAATACCATAAAGAAAGTATTGAACCCAGCTCAAGCTAAATGTCAAATGTATTTAATTAATGTACAAGTGTTTTGATTTATTTCAAATGTTCTAATCTCAGCTTCTTTCGAGTTCAGTCTAAGCAACAAATTGTTTCTCATAACATTCTCACTGCTGTCCCAAATGTTTTAACCTTGGGCAGACAAGCTGTTCACACACCCACACACACACCCACACACACCCACACACTTTGGATAAGTAGTCACCTTATCCACATTGTAAATTGTTGCCTTCTTTAAAGTTATTAGTAATTTAAGATTAATTATTCAATTAAATGTGGTACATAAGATAAAATAAATAAAATAACTTGACAAAATATTTCAAAAGGTAAATGGTGAATTAATATACATTTAGAATCATTGAGAAGGGGTTATATCCACAGGGACTAGCTCACCTTTAACTTACAATAACATTTCTCTGCTATGGACTGATGAGTATATGATTCTTGCATGTTCAATGACTAACACAAACCTTCAAAATGATAATGTGCATGTGTCAGGAAGGCTCCCAAATAATTCTGAGGGGCCTATTTTTGTAATTAAATGATAATGTGCTAATCCATTACTTTGAGTTGTCTTCACTCAGAAAAACATCCCTATCAGGTGTTAACCCAATAACTAGGACAGCTCTCAAGGCCAAGGGTCAGAGAGAGAGGGTCACACTCTCCGGGTGCAGAGAGCACCCCCAGCCACGTGCAAGGAAGCACGAGGTCGTTCGAGATGGGATGCTTCTCTTCACCTTTCTGATAAGATGGGGTTCTTCTCTTCACCTTTCTGATGAGAGGGGATGCTTCTCTTCACCTTTCTGATGAGAGGGGATGCTTCTCTTCATCTTTCTGCTCGGTGGGCTCTAGCAGACAACCCTGCAGGACGAGCGAGGGCTTCAGAGGCTTCTATAATACAAGGTTCCATGTTTCTTGGAGGAGTTTGATGTCTTCCTAACCTCTCCCATCACGGGGGGGGACACCTGGATGCATCAGGAATACGCAGTTGTACTCAAGCAGATAGCAGAAGGAATACAGGCAGATGAGCCTCCGTCTCACTGGGGGATTAACTACAGTGCTCACTGAATGAGCCACACAAAAGCAGAGCAATTGGGGGGTTGAAATATGGCGCTCTGATGAAGAAGAGTTTGAGCCAATCAGCACCTCAGTGCTAATCTACAGTATCAGGATGCCTTTACACACCAGACACTCGGTGTCATAAAGGGAGGAGGAGAATGAGTCAGGAAGCCTGACGGACATGTTCTTCCAGCTCTTGTACAAAGATGAACTTTGAATTGAATGACCAGATGTTTAAAGATGTACAATTAATGATTGTTTTTTATATTTCCAATGACCAGACATGTGTTAAGTAGTGGTGATAAATATATTTAGTCAGATCAGATTACATTTTCACACTAAACAAAATTAATAAATAAATATTCTCAGATTATAAGGTATTGAATAATAAAGTATTTCTAATATTATAACAGATAATGTTAATATCCTTAATCATCCAGCAATCAGGCTTAACAACACTACTCTGTAATGTATTACCCATGCACAGACAGACATAAAATGATGTTTCAAGTACTGGATTAATTTCAGTTTTGGCCCAAAACAAATATTTATAATAATTAATATAACAATTATGCAGCATATTTGATCCTCAAATTAGAGAAGTATAATTTAAAGAAATTGATATTCTATATTCAACATTAGATAAACACAGAAGAACCCTTTCCAAGTACCATAAGTAGATATTCAGGTAAATATGGCTAATAAGAATAATTGATAGACTTAATTTGGTACAGATCAGTTGTAGCATTTACAAATGTATGAATTAAAGTTTTAAGAATGTTTAATCTTTCCTTTCCAGGTTTTTACAAAAGTCTTTGAATATTTGCCTAACTTTTCCTTTTCAGATTTTGAACAATGTACTTGACTAAAATGAATGTATTGATTTTACTAAGACTAAGTGCCTTACTCTTGACTAAAGCGTAATGAAGTAAACGTAAAGTATTACCGATTACAGATTGATCAAATCACCACTGTGAATTTTATGCCTTAGCTGGATCTCTTATGATCCTAAGTTTTAAAAGCTTTTGACTAGTGATTGCCTTAAAGCAAATCTTTAAGCTGTTTCTGGTTTTGATTTTATAGTTTGATAAATGACATTAACTAATGGTTTAAATGATAAAAGATATTAGTTTAAAACAAATATTTTGCTATTATGTATCTGTGTTTTTATGTGTGTTCATTATTGTACTTATTGACAAAAGATGCTCCAAACACTGATGACAGATAATTTTTCCTATTATGATTGCCTGTATCAATCATTGTGATTGAATGTTTCAATCTTACTCTACTTTGTGATGTAATTGAATGTAAGGTGAGACCACACTCGAATCTGAAGACGCCTATTGATTTAAGTATTGACCAGAATTATTAGACTAATGTTTTAAGGTTATCAAAAATGATAAAAAGAGAGGAACTGTTAAGGAATAATTCTTCTAGATATCTAACCTTTTGCTCTGTGACGTGTTATCTCCTTTAAGGAAAGGCCTTGGTGCCATATGTGTTGTTGTCACCAGTGTGTGACCGGTCAACTTGACTGGCACGAAGAGTAATTGTTGTGGGAACACTGAGGCACTTCTTTATCTGTGTTTGTGGGCTCTAGGATGGGAAATCCTTGAGGCCATGAGCGTCGGACGCAGGTGACTCAGTGTTTAGTCTACTCCTTCAGAGATGTTGATTTCTCTCTGTGAACCCGTTAAAAGGTCTAGCATAGAGAGAGGTTCTTCAGAATTGACGTGGCAACTCTACCGTGTAGTCAGAACCTCTGACTCTTTGATTTGTGATGTGAATCCTCCGGCCGAATACTCTGAATAAACCCATCAGTGTTTGACATCAAAGCTCCAACTCTCACCGTGTCTCCTTCCTGAGTCGGTGACTCCATGCATTGCTACACAGAAGTTTCCTCCACATGAGATACCAATGTGAGTTTGGAAAATTGTAAATCTATTTTAGTAGACCTCAACAATGGAATTATGATCAGTAGAAATGGCCATGACATGGGACCTTTAACAATCTATGAATGTGTCATACCCACTTAACGGGAAGAAACTCAGCTATCAGACAATATTAACCATTGTTAGCTAAACGAAACACAAGGGTAATACAAAGGCTCTGAATTAGCCCTGAGCGAAAAAATGCTAACGCACTTAGCAAAGAACTCACGGTAAAATATTACCTTATTACTCAGATCTGCAAACAATATATCAGCTAGCAAGCTGATATTCCACAGATTCTAGAAATACAAGTATCATCACTGAGCGATCAAAACTCGCACCAGGGGAAGCAAACCCAGACATCACACCACGTAGCTTTACGAATACACACTACCGCGGCCTGCTGGTAAGGAGAGTTATTGCCACTCACGCATGCGCAGTTCGTACGTGCTTCCAAGACTTCTTGGCAGTCGGCTGAAGTCTTTGCGGTGTGTTCCAGTGCGACACATGGCCAAGACGCAGAGACGCGAGGCGACACAACAGTCGGGGGTCCATCTGTGTCAGTTCTTTGGTGTCAGCTTAGTGTGTCCGGGCCTTTAGAGCCAATAGAATCGAGGGGAAGTTCCTAAAATCCATCTAAACATTACTCATTGGTGAATGAGTGATGCGTAGCCAGAATGCCCAAAACCGGAAGCTGTCATACACTCTCGTAGCAGCTAATGTGAAAACTCCGTTATTGACACAAATATAGTGATGGATTATTGAACAAACAACAAATAGCGTGTGCGTTCCATTTTCACTCTACAACGAGAAGCTCATGGGGCTTTCCCGAACCTGCGTCGAGAGCTGGAGTTAAATGAAATCTCAGATTTGCCTTCTTAATAGTTTGTTTGGGTCCCTCACTTCCGTTTCGCTTCTCATGCACTGATTCGCTAGCTGAACAGCCAATCAGAGTGATTTATTTTGCCGACAGCCTTTGGCCGACTGCCAAAGACTACTGTTTTCGGCCGAAAAGGTGTCGGCACGGCTGAAAAGATACGACGGTGCGGGACACACCAATCTGAGTAGGGTGTGTCGACGCTCATCGACGGCCTGACGCCCATCGACGGCCAAAATTGGCTTGTGTCAAGATTGATGCAAAACAAGTGACATTTGACCTTTTTAGAGAGATTTAGCAAAAATAAACCACTTCTGGGGTCATTTGGGTGGATTTTCCATATCTCTGGCTTCCCTTGCTCGATTTTGATGGTTGACACCTCTTTCTGACCATTAGAGCCAATAGAATCGAAGGGGGAGTCCCCCACACACACTCATTGTGAAAAAAAAGGTGGGGGCTTCGCGCATGCAGTTTTGCATCAGAGCGAACCTATCTCTAGCTCTGACATCTGGAAACTGAAAAGCAGTTTTATTGCTTATGGATTATCAGAAATCATTTCAAAGGGACACAGACACATTGGATTAACCTATGGATTAACTTCAGCAGCGTTTTTATCGTTTTAATGCCATTGAAGACCACTTTGGAGAGACTAGAGCCAAGGTCAAAATGTTAGCATTTTTAGCTACCTAGCGTCACCTGTTTTGATGTCTGTTTTTGTTTATAACGTCGCAAATTCGTATAATTCAGTGATAATGAGGGTACCTTTCGATTCTGTGTCACCTCACGATGTGAATCGATGTCATCGATGTGGAGAAGAGATAAATAAAAAATGATCAGTTAGATGAGTTTCTTCCCGTGACATGGATATAAAACATTCATAGTTTATTGAATGAACATGCCCTCAGACACTGTTTCCTGCAAGATGTTGCGGCAGTGCCCCGGTACCGGGGTCTCTCAGGCTTAACAGGTTAAGTTATGAAGTTATATAAGCATTATTAAGAAAGAAAGAATACCCAAGTTGTTTATTATTTTATTTGAGTTAATGTGAACATTAGTGAACACGGAAGGACCGCATTGACTTTCTGGATTGTGACAACGTGGATTTCTGTGGAAAAAGGCTTGTGCTGCATGTTGTGGATGTTGCAATACATTATAGTCTAATGCTGGAAGTGGAACAAATTTGCTTATGAATAAAGTGTGGAACGTAACTCAAGGAGGGTATCTTGAAAAGCGCTTTAATAAGTTTGTCTATCTGGCTTACTGTCGCGGATCCAAGCCGCACAACAACATAGCGCAACATTAAAATAAGGACAGCTATTTACACGTGGATGTTCAACGACAATAAAGCATAAACATGGCTGAAAAGGAAAATGTGGAAACGAATGAAACTCCTATGGACCCAAACTTGAATGAATGTGAAGTACCTGTGGAAAATGCTGACGTCAGACCAAAAAGAACAATAAGACCTACAGAAGAGGCTTTAGAAGCTAAGCTGGTGCAGTTAATTAAAAAAAGGAAAACGAAATTGGGTCAAGTCTCAAGGAAACTTGTTTTCATTGATTCACTCATGATTGATTATGGGAATATCATTAAGATGAACCGAGGAAAACCTGTGGAGAAGGATAATAAAAAAGAGTTTCATAAGGCGCATTCACACCGCAGTACTTTTTCCACAAAGGTTCATGAGAACTTAGTTCATGAGAACTCTTTAGTTCTCATGAACTAAGTACAGATCGCGCTCACACCGGAATAAGTTCCTGGGGAAGGATTAGGCAAATGAAGCCGCTGACATCACTTTTTCTTCTTCTGCTTTGGGTTTACTGGTAGGCCGCAAACAACTTCACAGCGTCTACTGCCACCCGAAGTCCCCGGCCGGAAGTCCCCGGAGTTGGGGACTGGCTTCAGTAGAAGCTACTAGGACTCCCAGCAGTTTCTACTGAAGCCTTCCGAGTAAATCGCCAGAACGCCGACACCTCATCTCCACCGCTCCCATGTTTTCTTTTGTGTTGCCATAAGTTAGTCTCTCTGCGTTTGTGCGCTGGGCTAATACTAATGCTAATAATGCCAATGCGAGGATAAAAAAATGGCGGCTTCACAAAACTTTTTGGGAGTTTTACGGGGCGTGGCTTGCATTCCGCCCAGCCAATCAGACATAGGAACCTTTTTCTCCCACGAAAGTACCTGCTCTCTAGCAGGGACGGAAAAGTGGGTGGAAAAGGTTCTGATTAACTAATTTTAGTTCCGGCTCTTTTTGGTGTGAACGCGACATTTCGGAACTATATCGGAACTAAAGTGGGAAAAGTACTGCGGTGTGAACGCGGCTAGAGACTCCAATTCAATAAACTCAAGTCATGCAGCCCCTAGTGGTCATGTACAAGTATTACAACCAAGGCCCACAACAAGGACCGCAGCATCACTCCATCCAGGTCAGACAAAGCTCTCGGACAGAAAGCAATGACTTTATTCAAGTAACGCAGTGACAAAACGAAATCACTGAAATGCTAACGAAGGAGCAACGCTTAACATTACTCCCATCCAGAGAAATACCCATCTTTAAAAGAGATCCATTACAGTACCTTTCATTCATCAGAATGTTTGAAAAATACAATAGAAGATGAAACTGACAATTACAAAGACAGGCTGTTCTTTCTAGAGCAGTATACAGAAGGCCAAGCTAAAGACTTGGTAAAAAGTTGCCAATACATGGATTCTAAAAAGGGCTTTTTGGAAGACTGCTCCAAGAG